>NC_089812.1:38611471-38711471 GCF_029633855.1 Hoplias malabaricus | reverse complement strand
TGTGTGGCCAGGTCTACAAACAGAGTCTCACAGCCATGAAAGGACTATGTGAACATAGTTAATGTTATATTTCACCAGACCCATAAAGCCCTGCTATCCTTCTACACATCTCCATGACCAGAGAGGGAATAAAATGAGAGGAGACTGGCCTTGTGTTTGAAAAGTGGAGGCAGTTTACAAGCAGCAACGCTACAGAACCATTGTTTGCTTGTTTTAAAGAAATTGATGCAGATTCATGTGGGTTTCCCCGTGGTGTGTGTGAATTTTAAACAAATTAAGGGGTAAGAATTGTGTTTGAAAAGCCTCACATATTCACCTATTAAAGGTGGAACAGAGAAGTTAAGCTTGGTAGCACACAGCAAATATAAGCGTTTCTCTAGTGGGTAGGGGTAGTCGGTAGCCCTAGTTCTGGCCACTTGTAAATACAACATCAGAAATCTTAGCTAACTGTAAATAAATAGAAGTACTTTACTCACTCAAAAAAAAAAAAAAACATTTTTCAGGAGTCAAATGTGTGTAGATTAATGTCCAAGACTTGCTTGACTTTGAGAGAAAATATGTTTTTAGATAAAAACGCTTTTGTTTAAGTAGGTGCCAATACTGCTGAGATTACTAGCGCCCCCTAACTTCGGCCACCTCCCCTGCTTGTGACAGTCAAACGAGACAGTTACTACCACATTCAGTGGTTTCGAGAGGTTCACAATGAGATTACGTTTGTCCTGTGTTGGTATCCGTACTCTACATGTAAGGATTACAGTGGCGGTAGATTTTCCCCTCAGAGAAAAGGAAGCTAACCGCTAAGTTAACTTTTACAGAGGTATCCCACGCGGACACAGGGAGAACACACTAAACTCCTCACAGACAGTCACCCAGAGCAAGGATTGAATCCACAACCCCAGGTCCCTGGAGCTGTGTGGCAGAACCACTGTTCTGACCTTAATATGAATTCATGCCACTGATATAATTACAATAAACTAGCATTATAAAGAAATTACACTGCTATAAAAAGCAATGACCTTTAAATTAGTAAGAATTACCAGATACATTTATCGAACACAAATAACAAACAAAAAAAAAAGGAAAAAGTGTGTGAAAAGGAAAGATTGGGACAGCAAAACATGCAAGTAACTCAACAGGCCTAATATTGACATCAGCAAAAATTATTAAGGCATTGTCCAGATACACTACAACCACTGGATTAGGAACATCTACCTTGTATCTACATTCACTCTCCGTTTTATCAGCTCCACTGACCACACCAGAGCCCACATTTTTCTCTGCATATGTTCTTATCGCCATTTCACCCTGATCTTCAGTGGTCAGGACCCACACAGACCACCACAGATGTGTTAGCATTTGTTGCGCTGATAAGAGTGGATCAGACACAGCAGTGCTCCTGGAGTTTTTAAACCCAGAGTCCACTCACTATCTACTCTTTTAGACACACCTACCTCAGCTGCACAGTTTGTGTTGGTCGTCTACTAGTCCTTCATCAGTGGACACAGTACGCCACCCATAGGACCCTGTTGGCTTCATATTTTTACGTCAATAATGTTATAATGTTGACAGGCCTAGGCACAGCTCCTATCACTGAATCTGTGAAATCTCACTGGGGGAGCATACCACAGTCCTCAAAGACAATGACCTTATGCTGGAGTTGAACCCAGAAACCCAGGCTCCTGGAGCCGAGTGGCAGCAACACTACCTGTAGAGAAGTGTGGTCCAAATGACTTTGTTGAGCTTTTTCTTAGCTCAGAACTTCCATTAGTGACAAAACCCTTTAGAATTCTTTATACATAAATGGCAGAGTCCTCATAAGTGCTTTTCATTTCCAACCACATCTGTTTAACTAGAACTTTATCTGATTCAGGGTGCAACAGAGAAGCTGATGCCCTTGCCTTAAGTAGCAGTGGAAGCAGCACAGGATCTCTCTGTATTTTCCAGTTTGTATTCCCCTGTCCTGAAGAACTATGTGCTTGTGACATGGCCTGGCAGTGAGGCAGGCTGTAATAAAGCAGTGAGGTGAGTGGAATTGTCCCTGCCAAACCACTCGCACAATTTCACTCAACCTGCCAGGCGTGTTTCAACCTGTGATGTCATCGCTAGGCCCTACAGCCTGCTTTCTGTTTGGTTCACCTCCACGCCACAGGATTGTTTCGGTGAACAGTGACCCTATCGGTCAGCGTCCGAACAATCCGAAGGCACCGAGCCATACGGGTCAAAACTGAATGTAAATATTCGGTACAAAAGACTTGGTCCTAATCCAACACTAGGTCATGGGCCCTAGAATCCTTCACTGAGTGAGAACCTGCCACCTGTGAAGACCCTGTGCCAGCTGGTGAAAGCAGGAAAGTTGGTTCATTAGCGTAGGGTTACCAGGCATGCTAATGCCTTGATGGAAGGGCTGTTAATCCACTGGACCAGGAACCAAAGTTTTACTTGATGACAATAGATGACTGTGTTCTTTTTCCACTGAAACGTAATCTGTTCGTGTTCTTTTGTCTGGCTAAGGAAACTAACTTTCTTCATTTATGGCCTTCCTGTTCTGTTCCATCTTGTCTAGCTGTGGCAGGGGGCTGGGGTGTTTCAGGCCGTAGGTGCCAGAGCATTGCAGTTGGTTGTTGGTTTGTATTTGCGCTGCTAATTCAATATATTTGTGTATTGTTCATCTACTAACAGCACCTAGGGTTTAACGTCTTTGTACAGCATTATTCACTGTTTGAATTACCACAGAAACTCGTTTGTAATTCAAGCTGTTTATATTTGTAGCAGTTTCAGTCAGAGTCAGTTCCATCTTAAGAAATTGTTCTTTAGAAGAAGGAACAGGGCAATATTTTTTTAATTATTTGGAAGTCTCTCCACATTCCAAATGCCTCCATTTGCTGTTTCCTGGTCGTGGCTCAGCCAGCGATGCACAGAAGGAATGCAGGAGACATATTGGGCAGTGCCACTGCGATAGTGATCATTGAACTGATTAGTGATCAGTTCTGTCTGGTCATTTACATTCAGACGCATCTTTTAAGGTAGAATGATGTGTTTGAGGAGAAAAATAACTGAAATTTAAGTTGACTGTAAGTTTTTATTCGCTGTTTGATTTACCACAGAAACGCATTTATAACTTGTGTTGTTTAGATTTGTAGCATGTTCAGTGATGCAGTTAGCATTAAACAACTCCAACTTAATTGATCCATAACAGCCAAAGTAAGTCAATATGACCCACCTATGGAGCAGGAACAGAGCAATATCCTTATCTCAGTTAAAGCGTCTCAACATTTGGAATTCTTTCCGTTGTCTAAAAATACTCGAAATGGCTTTGCTATGAACAGAGCGTTAAAAAGGAGCGCCAACTAACACAGCCAACCCCCCGGTACAGGTCAGTCGAGGCTATTCTCATCTCTGGCACCACGCTGGTGGAACGAGCTTCCCAGCACCATCAGAGCAATAGAAACCCTCTCCGCATTCAAGAAATCCTTGAAGACCCATCTCTTTCTTTAATGCACTTATTACTTCCTGCATATTGCACTCAGTGTAAGGTATTTTGTGTAAATTGTGCTGTAGTTTGAATGTTAGATCCTCTTTTCTAAGTTGCTTTGGATAAAAGCATCTGCCAAATGCATAAATGTAAATGTAAAAAGACTAGGATATCGGACGAAGACAGTTTGCCTTTTCACTCATTTACAGACGCCATGTCTTCATAAACACATCAGCTAGCAAATGGTGAAGAAACATCTTCTGAATTTTATAAAAAGTGTTTGTGATTACGTGTACAGACCGTGTTCCAGTGCACAAACAGACCAGAGAGGAAATAAATGGTGAGCAAACATTCCCTAAATTTGATAAAAAAAAGGAAGTGCTGTAAAAGCCTACCTTCTGTAACATCTTCTCTGAAGGTTTCAGATAAACCCTGATCACAAGCTGTGACTGGTGAACCACTAAACTGCACTCTACATAAAAAGCAGAGGGAAAATCAGAATGATCCCATGTTTTTTGTTAAAACATGACTGGGTTTTCTTGTTTCACAGTTTGTGGGTTCATAGTCATTCCAGATTTCCAAATGTTCTAGTAGTAATACAAAAAATATATATATATATATCTTATATCTTCTTTTACAAATTAAATAAAAAGTAAAGACATCAGAGTCAAGTTAAATTATAAAATATAGTCACAGTGGAATATGGTACATTTACTTTCTCAGAGTTTAAAGGTGCCAATGATGTACCCTTGGGGTACACCGAAGGCGCATGAAGGTTAGCACCCCAGTAATAGTGGAGTATCTGTTTTATTCTGAGTGAACAATGACTGACTTTGGAAGCCAAAGCGCTGGGGTCATTCTCTGACCAGTCAATGGAGCTCTGAGATGCATGACAGGTGGTGTCGAAACCTTCTTTCTCCAGGTGCTTTGACATGGAATGACCCGCTTGTTCAGTCTCACATGTAGCGCCTTTCAGCAGCGTGCTACCTCCAAACCCCGCGGCACTGTGCGTGTCAGGAGCAAAAGCAATATGGTGACTGACAAAAGCATTATGCTCTGTTCCGTCTTCTTTCTTGTGGCCAAGTCATGTAGTGATGAATGGACCCATCCTTCCTTTCTCTGGTGGGCCTTTATTTTTTTTAGAAGCAGAATTCCTGCCAGACTGTTTAGAATCCCGCTCATTCATCACGAGGCCTGTGACAACTCTCACACAAACACACCGACCACAAACACACACACACAACCACACACACACAGAGTTCTCAAGCTCAGTGCTGCCCTCTGCGATTGCCAAGTGGAGCCAGTGGGTTCAGAGAAAAACGTAACACACATCTTTGGGATTTCTTTCTGAAAAGCTTCTACCGTCGTTAAAGCACTTGCTAATGAGCCACTGATATAATGCTGGAATCTAAAAGAACAGATAAGTCTCCTACACTGAATGATCACTGGATTAGGAACGCCTGCTTTGTATCTACACTCACTGTCCATTTGACCACCTCCACTGACTGTACAGGAGCACTTTGTAGTTCTACAATTACAGACCGTAGTCTATCGGTTTCTCTGCATACTTTCATATCCCCATTTCTCTTTGCTTTTTAATGGTCAGGACCCCCCACGTTCCAAGCGCTGCAGTGACCCAGAAGTGGTGGTGGTGGTGTGTGAGTGTGTGTTGTGCTGGTATGACTGGATTGGACACAGCAGGGCTGTCAACATGTATCAGTGATTTAATATATGTTTTAAAATGGTAATCTGACTTTCAGTTTTGAGTATTTTGGTCTCACTTCATTCAAAGAATTTTGGTATTATTCAATCTAGGTCTGGCCCAGAATATTTGGCTGTTTCGATATTCATCCGCTGGGTAGGAATTCAGTTTTTTAAACTTTGAGATGCATGTTATATTTCTTTTTATTTATTTATTTATTTATTAATACATTTATTTTTGATAAATATAGACTATTGATAAAAGCAAAGCTCCACTCCAACTGTATTGAAGCAGTCCAGTGGTTAATAAATAATAATAATAATAATTAAAAAACACCACCCATTTTCAGGATTGTCAAAATAAAAGTCCTGTATGAATGAAGCCTAAACAGACTAATTAAAACAAAGAGTGATGACACCAGAGTTAATTTTTTGTCCGCTTCACACAGAGCTGTGGTTCACCTGTGCACACACTGAGCTTCTTAGTGCTTGTATGAGTAAGAGAGTGAGGCCAGCGTGCATTGGGATTTTAAAGTGGCCCTGGACACAGAATTTCTGAATTACGCCCCCGAACATCACGGCCCTAAACCTAAAGTCCTAGTGCAATCTCTAACAGGGTTCTGCTTTGCGTTTGGAAGCGATAAAGCTTTCACATTTTCTGTTACAATATTCTACATACGTGTGTGTGTGTCTGTGTGTGTGTGTGTGTGTGTGTGTGTAAAACCCCAATTTCCCGTGTTGACTGATGTTTTTATTGCGAGGGCATTGTACCCAAACATTTTCTTTGGCCTTTGATTTGAGATTCACCGCAAACAAGCTCTCGCTGCCAGCCTCAGTGTTTCCTCAGCTGGAGGATAACCTCTACTAGCTCGCACCTCTCTCACTCTCTCTCACTCTCTCTCACTCTCTCTCTCTCTCTCACTTTCTCTCTCTCTATCTCTCACTTTCTCTTTCTCTCACTTTCTCTCTCACTGTCTCTCTCTCTCTCACTTTCTCTTTCTCTCACTCTCTCTCTCACTGTCTCTCACTCTTTCTTTTTCTCTTTCTCTCTCTCTCTCTCTCTCTCTCTCTCTCTCACTTTCTCTCTCTCTCACTCTCTCACTCTTTTTCTCTCTTTCTCTCTCTCTCTCTCTCACTCTCACTCTCTCTCTCTCACTGTCTCTCACTCTTTCTTTTTCTCTTTCTTTCTCTCTCTCTCTCTCTCACTCTCTCTCTGTCTTTCTCTCTCTCTTCCTCACTTTCTTTCTCTCTCACTCTCTCAATCTCTCTCTCTCTTTCTCTCTCTCTCTCTCACTTTCTCTCCCTCACTTGCTCTCACTCCCTTTCAATATTCTCCTGTCTCTTTCCCTCTTTTCCTTTACCACTCTCCTGTCTCTCACTTCTATATATACTTTATCTCTCACTTTTTCAGGACATCTCACTCTTTCCTTCATTCCTCCTCTCTCACTGTCTCTTTCTCCTTCTCTCTCTCTCTCTCTCTCTCTCTCTCTCTCTCTTTTGCATTTTCACTTTTCTATCCTCCTGTTTCTCTCTCTCTTTCTCCTTCCTGTCTCTGCCTTTGTTTTTCTCTCTCTTTTCTCTCACCGCTCCTGCTCCCTCACTCCTATACTCACCATCCCCCTTCCCCTTCCTCTATTTTTTCTCTTAATAGCTCAGTCTTCTCCATTTTGTTCTGTATTGTCTCCTCTCTGTCCTTCCTGCTCTCTCGCTTTATCAGGATCTCTCACTCTTTCCTTCATTCCTCCTCTCCCACTGTCTCTTTCTCCTTCTCTCTCTCTCTCTCACACAAACACACACACCACACATCCCTAGTCCTTGTTTTCCTCTTCTCCCTCTGTTGTCTCCCCACATTCTTTGCTCTGTTATTCTTTTTCTTTTCTCCTCTGTGGGTCTCTCCTTCTGTTTAAAACGTCCCCATCTTCTCAGCGAGGCTCAGGCTGGATCGCAAACAGAAAGTAAATACATTAATCACGCAGCTCAATCAGGGCAATCACAAGGAGAAACGTCTCGCTCCCTCGCTGCAATTTGGCTCTAATCAGTGTTTTTCTTCCAGTTTTATTAGAACATTACCATTCGACGGGGAAACGACTTTAAAATGAGATGGATTGCGAAGCATAACACGGACGAGGCATTGGTGATATTTACACAGCGAGCGAGGTGAAAAGAAAAGGATCCAGACAGAAACATGAGGGGAACAGAGAGAGAGAGAGAGAGAGAGAGAGATTGGGCAGGAACAGCTCGGGCTTCTGGCGTTCAGGTCTGGACAGTCTCACACAACCATCCCGAGCCAGATCTAACTCTGGCAGAAACACAGCCACACGCTCAGAGCCCCCGCCGACTCAATCTACTACTAAAAATATGTGGTCTGGAAAATTTGATTCGATTTTTTTGAATGACGTATGTCCGAGCACCCCCCCCCCCCCCATCCCTTCATCCTTGAACGCTGGACACACTGGATGCATATCAAAGATCAGGCTCAGCTCAGGGAAGGTTAGAGGTCAAAGGCACTTAACCTTGACAAGTGTGTGCTAGAACACATCTGTACAGCAGCTTTTCCACCGCACACGCACACCTCTTGCCAGCTGCCTGTCACACTGACTTAGCTTTACATGCATGAATTCAGCCATTAGCAGAGCAATGAGTACAGTTATGAGCAAAGAGTCAACTAGCCCCTGAGGCTTACAACTCACTTATCAGTTATTAATCTTAATGCTTATTGTTCTGTAACTATTCAACATTATTATTCCATCATTATCAAACCAGGAGTACGTTCACTACACTTTAAAATACCTCTACGTTTATAAAGGCTTATAAATGTCTGGTTATTACATGGTTACTAAGCAGTTTAATCCTTTGTGACCCAGAGATAAGAAGTGGACTCTTTTTTTTGCCTAAACGTCAAGGTAAATAAGCAGAGACTTGAGAACGTGAATTTAATCATTTCACGTTTAAGTGCACCACATAATCATTGTTGTATTGTCGGCGTTTAATTCATTAAATGGTTAAACTTATTAACAAATATGTGCTGAAGCAGACAGGGTTAATGTCGACTGCTGGGGAAGACAATATAAAGACAGTATTTGGCAAGGTCTGAGGTTTAACAGATCACTATTTGGCAAACAACAGGTTGATGTTCCCTTTTCTATCTGTGTGCTATGACTGAATATTAATGTATTAACAACATTATTACTAACTATTAATAAACAGATGGTTAACAATTTATAAACCTTTGTGAGTGTAGTCTTGTTCTAAACTGGTATAAGTCTGGGTACTTTAAAATACATCAGTGTGTAGATCAGTGGCGGATGCTGGTCTTTCAAGGAGGGGAAGCTCAATTTCGGCCTACATCATAAAATGTGTCGGTTTATTTATACGTAAATTCTACCCTCCGTTCCTTTTCAACAAAATGATCTGTACCCTGTCGTACCAACAAGGCGTCTTTTCCAGGGACTTGACTAGTGTCCTCTCAATGGCCAGCAGAGCTAGGCTGCTTAAACGGCCTTGGCTCATGTGAAGTGTGTCCTCCTGTGAGTGCTTTGTGACGGTGGAGGGGCTCAGCAGCACCCGCTGGACAGAAACTGAGATAGAAGTCAGAAAGAGTGATAGAAGTCAGTCTCCAAACACAAGCAGCTACAAAAAACCCACCAGAAATAGAAGCTCGATTTGTCGCTAGTTGTTTTTAACAAAGAAAATGCCGCTAAGAGGATTAAGAAAGTCTCCGGTTCAACTCAGAACAGAATGAAAATGTAATGCTCCCACGGATCTTTACACCAAAGGGTCGCTGATTCGCTCATTTCGCTGTCAATCAAAAAGGGATTCAGCCTCAGACAGATCATCCAATCATCATGCAGAAGCTGAGCGTCCGGGCCAGCCGAGGCCAGCCCACTGCCCCATAGACCCCCAGAGACGCTGAGCGTCCGATGGGCGGGACAAAGCCCAGCATTTATCCAATGACTCGCCTTGTTTCGCTGCACTTCGCTGCTTCACTATTGAACTCTGTGGACGCTCAGCGTCCTCACTGTTTAAAGCACTGTGAAGCTATGATTGAGAGGAAAGCCGCGTCTTTACCAGTGATAAGAAGCTGAATCTGAACAAAAGTTGAGCGCGTTGTAGTGCATATTTATTCAATGACATGTACACACAACAGTATATATTTGATCACTTATTTTTTGACATTTTAGGGGAAGCTGAGCTTCACTTGCAGTCTTAGAGCAATCACCTCTGGTGTAGAACCATGGCTTTTTTTCTTTGAATGTCAGGAACGAGGGGCGGACTGACGGAGCGGACGCACACGCTAAAGCACAGAAACTTTATTTTACAGTAATAACAAAACAAAGAGACGTTTAACAAAAAGACAAGAAACGGGGATCCAAGCAGGCTAAACGGGACACGGGGACATAAACAGGACTAACGGGAGAGACAGACGAAAGAACGAAACGACAGAGGAAATACAACGACAAAGTGGAAACCAATAACAGAGAAACTTTACAGAGACAGACTAGAGAACACGACAGACTTGACATGGTACAAAGAACGAATGACCAACAAACAGGAAGTGCAGGAAGGGGACTTAAATACCAAACACAGACGAGACGCACCTGAAACAGATAACAAGGGGGCAGGGTAACAAATGACACAGACGAGGAGGCGGAACAAAGGCGGGACTAGAACATAAACAAACATAGCCATGTGCTAAAAGAGCACATGGCCGGGGGAAAACAGACTTGGCGAGACGAGGGCGTGACATTGAACCTCTGCTTAATTTAAGCTGGGAACTATTTTTGTGGATGATTCTGCACCTGTGCGCTTTTATATAGAAAAATATTGTCTCCAAGTATTGCCCCTCATTCCCGTTCAAACACATGTGCACTCACTGGAGAACTCCCTTACCTCATGACTTACAAACTAAGCCCTGCCTATCACTGCATAAAAGATGCATGAGGCTTCTATTGTTCACATGTTCACAGGTCGACTCCTGTGAGTTCAAGTGGACTGAGTTCAGTGGCGTTTGCTTGAAGTCTGTGTTGATTCAGCGGAGACGACTCTGAATTCGACTCTGATTTGGAGCTCAGGTGGAGTGGAGCTTGGAGAGCTCGTCTGTATCTTTGGAATGAGTGGTAGTGATGGCACTAAAGCCGTGGCTGATCAAATCTTCACAACAGTTTTCCAACAGCTGTCGTAAAAGGCATCTCAGATTAATTAGTAGCTGTTACTGTAAAAAAAGGTTCCCATTAATGGCACCGATTTCAGAATTTCGACATGTTGAAAGAGCACAAGCTTCTGGCCTTGAATACAGAACCCTCGCTGCTCAGTGTAGTTAAGGAGGCCTTGTGGGGAAAGGCTGCTTGTACGCTTTGTCATGTAGATCATGAACAGGAGAACGTCCAGCATGTCAGCGTCGGGTCCAGACTCAATCAATAACAAGGTCCAGGGAAAGGTTGTGAATTTGCTGTTGGTGCTTGTAGGCCCCTGCACAAATCCTGACCCTCGCAAGAACTCTGCGCTCCTTCCTTCTCAAGAAAATTGCACTGCGCCAGTGTGGTTTATTTAACAACTGATGGATGGGGGTTATGTGTAATAGAAAGCTTTTTGAATTCAGATTGGACCGCAATTTGTCGCAGCCACACAGCTCTGGGGAACTGTGGTCCTGGATTTGATCTTCACTTCAGGTCATTGTTTTTTGAGGAGTTTGATGTGTTGTCCCTGTCTCTGCGTGGGTTTCTTCCCATGGTTCAACAACACATATTGGTAGGTAGCTAGGTCGTGTCACACTGTTCATGTGAGTGACTGGGTGAGTGTGTCATGCCCTGTGATGGATTGGTGCACCGTCCAGTGTGTGTTCCTGTTTTGATTCCGGGTAGACTCCAGAACCTGTGAGACCCTGACTAGCATGACGTAATTACAAAAAATGAGTGAATGAAAACCAGCTTTAATACTCATATAACATGCCATAGTTTCCTGAGCGGGAGATGGAGCAGGGTGGTGTTAAAGATGCAGCCACAACATGTAATACTCTCTTTTACCGAGGTCCTCGGTAGTTTTATTTCTGTCTGAATCAACCATGTCTGGGTTCTCCCCATTGTTTTTCACTGAGCTCAGCAGATGTCTGATAATTATAATCCTGTCCGGAAGCAAATCTGTGTGTTTTAACTGGCAGGTATTGCCTCAAGTTTGATAAAGTTGGTGGCACTGCTGCAAACCAGATTTAGCCTCTGAGGGCACATTTCCATAGATACTCCCAGACAATATTTTATGAGCAGTAAACCCAGTATAAAAGTGGACACCTTACTGAGGCAGTTACTTGCTGTATGTGTTTAATGTTTCCTGGACATTATACACATCTTCATTGGACATTGTGACCAGCTCAGAACCCCCTGGCAGAAACTCCGCTTGCTAATCCACAATTTTAAGTTGTTTTGCTTCTTTCCTCAAACAGCGCATTTACTGTATGTAACGTAAAGCATGTTTTTTGAGCTGGAACGCTGCTGCGCCACCTGACCCTCGCAAGAACTCTGCATTCCTTCATTTAGGAGAAAATTGCGCTGTTCCAGTGTGACTTATTTAGCCGTGAAGCTCTGAAACTCACAGCGATTGATGAATGGAAGGCTTACGGTAAAGGCAGCGGATCCTGGACCAGCACCTTGGCACTGACCTGGCCTCCAGCTTTTCAGTCCCCTCACCCCCAACACCCCCCCACCCCGCACTCTCTCTTTCTTTAACGTCCAGTTTCCTATTGTAACACCTCACCAGCCCTTTCTTCAAAGCAATCTCTCCTTCTTTCTCTCCATCTCCCCCCTCCCATACACATACACGTACACACACACACACACACACACACACACATATCTCCTGTTATGAGTAAGAGAGTGCTACGTGGCGGGAAGAGAAGGCAATGGCAATAGCAATGGCACAGAGGGCGATGAGCGGTAAAGGAGCTTTGAAGTGCTGTATAAAGCATCGGGGGAGAGTGAAGGCGAGGGGGGAATCACCTGCCATAAAGAACAGCAGAGGCGTGAGTAAGCGCTGAGTTATTTGCTCTGCCGCCGCTGTGGTTATGGGTCTCCGGGGAGGCCCTGGTAGGCCCCCGAGACGAGGCACAGCAGAGCAGAGCGGGGCCTTGGCTGAGCCAGAGCTGGAACTAATGGGCCCATGTGTGCACACACTTCTGAGGACCAGATGCGGCAAGGAGGAGGGCGCTGGAATTTTCACACTGGGGACCCGAGAGAGAGAGAGAGAGAGAGAGAGAGAGAGAGAGAGAGAGAGAGAGAGAGAGAGAGGGAGCGTTCAACATCAGACACATTGCATATGACTTTATTAAGTCATGCTAGTTAAAACTGAAAAGGATTTAACATTAGACAACAGCTGTCCCAGATGAAAGGACAATAAAGGGCATAGGGTAAGACACTACATACTGTTCACAACACCTCTACTCACAGATTTTCTAAGTGAAAATAAATGGAATTCATCTACAACAGATAAAACAAGGCTTACTTCAGTATTGTCCCTATTTATCTCCCCATTTGCAGTTTTATCCTTTTCATCTATTTCAGTAAACAAACTAACTGTGCATTAAAATGAACTATGGGTCTGTCCCAAAACCTACTGAGCTGTCTAACTAGAGAGCATCTTACGTCATAGTGTGTACACTCCCGACACATAGACTGTCCCCATTTCTTAGACACCTAACACTTAACACCAGTTCTTACACCTCGAACCCTTCCTCAGCCAAGAAGCCAATCCCACAATACAACAATTCCCATCTATTTCCATCTGAATAATTAAAATCGCAATAAAAAATGGAAGACTACAATCCATCGTGCTGAAACGCTGAGGCGATGCTAGCCGCTGAGGTAAAAAAAAAACAAAAACAAAAAAAAAAACATAGGTGTGGTGGGTGGGAACAAGCTGTGACACAATCGATCTCTAACGAATCTGACTCATGAGAACAGACGACTGCGTACAGTCAGTCTAATGCAGTCAGTGCCTACCTAGGCAGCTCACTAGGTTTTGGGACAGACCTTATATATGTGTTGATTCTACCTAGAAGATCACGTTTGTTTATTCACTCATTCATTTATACATTCATTCATTCATTCATATTCTGTAGCCTGATCAGAGTTGTTGTGTCTTGGGCCCATTTCTGAATCGCAAAGTATCAAGGGTACATCTTCAATACCTTGAGTTTGGGATCATACATGCATCATAATGGTAGATTATTAAGTTACATTGACCACACACAGGGGGCGGCACGGTGGTGTTCCCCGAATTTTTATCTGATTAAAAAAACCCAACTAGTATTAGATGTATCTCCAAAAACATTAATAAAATATGACTGGAGCTTTTCTATTAGTCAATGTGTCAAGAAAATGTACACAATGTTGAAGTCATTAAGATTTCAAGTTATGAAAAAAAAGAAAAACAAAAATAAGACAAATACAAGGTTTTGTTCTGACAGTAAAAATACAAAACAAATATATTTGACAGGAATAAGTTTCCATATACATAACATATCACACACACAATAACCATTTCAGAGAGCTGCTTATACCTACGCCTCCCTCTGCTGAAGCAATAAGAACATTCCTCTCCTCTCTCATTTCTGTAACATGCAAGGTGAGCTGTTCCAATAAATCCAGCCCTGGACAGAATCTATCTGTTCCATATGATGTGCCTGTCACTGTAAAAGTCACGTACAGACCCCATTGCTCAAGCTTCACTGTATTATTGATGCTGCTCTGACCTTATGAAACTAACATCTTATTCAGACTCCTTAATGGTTACCATCCTTTACTGCGTTAACTTCACCATACAGCTCCATAAATCCCAACGAGGAGACGGAGAACAACTCGAGGAAGCTTTCTTTTAAACAATAGCCAAATATGAAGCTCACATTCAGTAAATTCGATGAAAAACCTTCTTTTAAGTTTCTCGCATGTTGCAGAAACCATCAGCTCAAATTGATATTCCAATGAACAAGCTGTGCAGTGTTTTTTGAAGTTGGTTATAATCACATCAGAAGTTCAATCAGAAGTTCTCCTAGCTTTCACTCTTCATTACTGTTTTTGAGGTAATCTCTACAGTTCAGGTTGAGTTTCCCAGGTTTACACTGTTGTATTTTTACTCAGTTTCCCCTCAGGACCAGCAGCACTGCATGATACAGCCATGTTGCAGGGATGAGGCCAACATACTTGATTTCAAGAGGGAATGACAGAGCCAGTTGTTTGGAAGATAGGGGTGATCTGCAGGTAGATATAGCAGGACATCAGGGTAACCACCCCTACACTTATTAAGGAATTGGCCCAGGATCTTTTCAGACAGAGAATCGGGACCTCAGACCACACTGAGACCAACACAGACCACAAGGACAGCTCCCCCGACTGTCACCACCAACAATACCACTCAAGATCTCCTAGGAAGTCTGCCATCCAAGGACTGGCCAAGCCCAACCCTGCTTAGCTTCCGTGTGATCATATGATCTGATGTTTAAGTGCCATGGCTGATGATGTTGTGTCAGTTGTTAGTTTGGAGAACGCCTTCCAACATCTCAGAGGTAGACAAGCCTTTACCCTCCCTCGAAACGTCTGGGACTTACAGTGACGTAATTTCTTGAGGTGATCATGAGTTCAAATATAGTTAGTATAACTGTTGATTAAAGTCTGCTTCTGCTGGATCATACCTTCACCAATTCTTCAGGTCTGTTCTGTTTTCACTCATGCGTCCAGAAGGCTTTCATTCCTTTATTATAAAAAATCGGGGCTTCAAGATGGCCGCTCGCCATCTAATTCTTTCTTTCTAATTCCTATCTCAGAGACTGTGTAATAACTAATAATATTAGATGAAACTTAGGTAATGTCTCTGTCACTAAGAAAAACAAGCCACACTCGGAGTGAACTACGCCAATCTAAACTTGACTGCATTTCTTCGCCAAGCGCTAACCCAAAGACCGCAGCTAACCCTAGAACAATGGAGGCTGACAAAACGGTGAATGCTAACATTGTGTCTAAGGGGAAAATGGCGGAGAAGAGCAATCTATCCACTGTAGAGGGATCAAATGTGACTTCAGAAATAATTATAGCAGTATTACAAAGTATTAAAGCAGATTATGAAAAGTCACTTTTTTTTTCTCAGTCCAGTAGTACATTAAATGAACACTAGGTAGTATTTTTACCTTAAAATTGCAGCTTCAAAATCACTGTGATGGTCCACTGACCTGTAACGTGGAGAACAGATCATCTGGGCTCAATTCACTCTGCAACTCTAGGGGGAGCCCAGGAGCCAAAATTCCAAACCTTACCTAGTGTTTCTTTCATTTGTGTTTTTGGAGTGCCCACCAGCCCATAAACTCTGAAAGAAACAATTCGGTCAGTTTTGTGGGCTACTCGAGACTGAAAACCTGGAATAAAACCAGTCATTCTGATGTTCTATTGCTTCTAACTTTAAAGGCAGACACCTTAAGATTGTCCCATGTTCTTGTACGAGTCTCGGGCAGCCAGAGACCTTGTGAGTGTCAAGACAAAGTTAAACAGAGCAAAACAAACAAAGTCAGCACAGAGAAAACACAAGAGTACTGATTAAATATGTAGAAGATGAGAATGGAGAATATTGAAGCACAAGAAAATCACTTAAAGTCAGAGCTTCTGCCCTCACTCCTGGGCTCTTGCACGGAACTGGGCTGTGGCTAAATCTCATTTAAATGAACAGGTGCTAAAGCCTGGCAGCACCTGTCTGAGCAGGGCTGTTTATACATGGGGGGCAGTGTTAATTAGTTCAGTAGTTGCATCCGGTGTGTTGGGAGAAGAGGAATTTCTAAAATGGGCAGGGCAGTAGCCCACCAGGACCAGGACCAGGACCATGAGATCCACTGGATTAAGGCCCTATCCACATGGATCTGGTATTTGTCTGCATTTTGGCTTCCTGTCCACATGAGAACAGCATTTTAAATCACTGAAGACTGAGATTTTCCAAAGACGCTGTTCAATTTGGAGATTTTTGAAACCGCCATTGTCACTGTTCTCGTGTGGATGAAGACAGCGGATATTTTCAGAATCACTGATATTACACAGCGTGCATTCCTCTAGCAGAAATGCAAACACCTCCTCACCCCGTATTTAGTGAAGCACAGTACACAAGTCATTAAACTACAATATACATGCAGCTAGCGCTAGATATCAGACTCCCACATATGAATAAATGCAAATGATGCTGTAGTAGAAATATGTAATGCACTAAGATCTAGATTCAGTCATTTCATAACTTGCGTAGTGCACTACAGAGACAGAGGGAGTATGGAGTGATTTGGGTTTAAACTTAAACCTCAGTGTTTGTCTCATGCTCCTTGGTGTTTTGATGTCTGTCTTAAAGAGGTACTACAGTCCATTACTGGACTGGCATGATAATGCTGCCATTTTTGTATTCACCTGGATGGGACGATGTCTGTTTTTAAAAATAAACAGATCCGTGGGGACTGGGCCTAAGACTTCAGAGAACTGGATATAAATATTCCTGTTAAATGCTTTGTACAAGCTTTGTATTTTGTGCTCACATTATTTGGATTAATGCCACATCTGACAGTGATCTGCAGTGATCTGACAGACCTTTGATGGCAGATATTTAACGATGGAGAACACTGTAAAGGAACAGAGTGGCCGAAATGCCATGCTTTGCTTTCCTATTTATTTATACGTGGGATTACTGTGGCTAGTAAGTCATTCATTTAGCCTTTCCATCGCTCTCCAAATTGACTCTGTTTGATTTGCTGCACATTCATAAGTCAGCGTTTCCACATAAAGTGAGTCTTTACACTTCTGTGTTGGCCCCCGCTTCAGGCTGCTCTCTGGATTTGAAGGTTTCGGCACGGATTGGAGGTCAACGGTTGGTTTATAAACTGTGGCTAGAGGCGTTTAAAGCCTTACTTGTAACAATTTACAAGTACAGACTTTTGCCACATTAAACGAGTCAATATGGGAGGGAAGGAGTGAAAGCAAACCTTTGCATAATGAATAAAGTCACAGCTAATAACTGACGTCCAAACGAATCCCTGGAGATCTGCTCTAGGTCTGAGAAAAGAAACACGAAATGTGTTTTTCAAAGAGAACCCCGTTTCCTGCCATAAACCAGTGGATGTCGGAGTAGACCGGAGGAACATGTTCATGCCACTCAGGCAAGCGGAACTGGAATATTCCAGGACTTCCAGGTGGTCCCCACGGCAAGGCTAGGGAGGTCCCACCGCAGTGGGCAGCCAGCGGAGATAAAGACAACACCCTTTTCCTATCTGTCAGAATTCCTGAGAGTGACTTCCTCCAAGTTGTAACCGGACCAAAGCTGGAGAGGAGTCACACTCTGGAGGACAGTGTCTCGTACTCTATCGCTTTCTCACTCCTCCCTTCCTTCAGCTGCTGTGCTGTAATGAAGCCATGATATAGAGTACAGTGCTGCATTCAACCTCTCATGACGCAAGTGATCCCAAACACACACGGCTCTGGGGAGGTTCTGTTCTGAGAACACCAGCAGTGTGTGTGTTCAATTTGCACAATGGTCCACGTCCTTTCAGACCCACGCAGCTGAGTTGTTTCCCAGTGGCTGGAGGAACAGATAAAACTTTGGAGCGTCTCAGACCCAAAGTGAGAGTGCAGCTTGAGTTTTGCGAAAGCCTCCAAGATTTTTTTTCCCTCCTTTGTATGTTTTTAATTATTTTACTTTATTTTCTGAAATGCACTTTTGGAAGGTCATGATTTTTCCACTTATTTTTCCTTGATTTACTCTTTCCTTTTTGGAGAAAGGTTAACTCCTGTCTCCAGAAGCTGAAAGCTGAATAATGTATGAGCTGGAAATGAATAATTTTAAGGTGGCGGTTGTGACTTTTGACCCAGTGGAGTGCATCACCAGTTTTACTCATGGTCATAGGAATCAGATACAAACGTGAGAGAGTGTGATAATGTGGTGAGACACACGGCTTTGATGACTATGCATCACACACACACACACACACACACACACACACACAGACAGGAAAGAGGGGTCAATAGCAAGACCCCATTTCTGGAATTTTCCTTATGGAGTAGACATACTCACATGATTCAGTGCACTGGAAGTTTCCCATCTGGATGACAAGCCTCTGATGACTCCGCCTGTTTTCCCTCATGTTCCGTTAAGATATTTTGCAATTTCTCATGGCAGTGTTTGGGCCAAGCCATAATGCAACCAAGACCCACGGCTTCACAGAACACATTTTTTTTAAATTTTATTATTATTAAGTATCTAAGTATGTGTCTTAAAAGATTGGCAATGATAATGAAGATCAAAGTCATCAGTGCTGGCCTATAATCCAAAGGCCTCTGGTTGTGACTAAAGCCATGTTCACACTTGTCCTGTTTATTCCCATCAAACCACATCAGGGGGTGATGCGGCCAGTCATGTGGTTTCTCTACAGTGGAGAGCACACTGTCTTTGCAACCCTGATCCATTCCAGACAACCAGCCCCAGCCTTTGTGATTGGACACTCTTGGTCCACTTGTACATGGTTCACTGGGACTGAAAATGACCCAAAAATTGAGAATAGTCATAGGATGTGACACCAGCACCTATAGAAGAGGAAGAATATTCATTAATTGTCTGTTCAGTAATTGTCTATGCAGTTCAGAGTCGCGGGGGGTCCAGAGCCTACCTGGAATCATTGGGCGCAAGGCGGGAATACACCCTGGAGGGGGCGCCAGTCCTTCACAGAGCAACACAGACACACACACACACACATTCACTCACACCTAGGGACACTTTTGAGTCGCCAATCCACCTACCAACGTGTATTTCTGGACTGTGGGAGGAAACCTGAGCACCCGGAGGAAACCCACGCAGACACAGAGAGAACACACCACACTCCTCACAGACAGTCACCCAGAGGAAACCCACGCAGACACAGAGAGAACACACCACACTCCTCACAGACAGTCACCCGGAGGAAACCCACGCAGACACAGAGAGAACACACCACACTCCTCACAGACAGTCACCCAGAGGAAACCCACGCAGATACAGGGAGAACACACCACACTCTTCACAGACAGTCACCCTGAGGGAAACCCACGCAGACACAGGGAGAACACACCACACTCCTCACAGACAGTCACCCGGAGGAAACCCATGCAGACACAGGGAGAACACACCACACTCCTCACAGACAGTCACCCGGAGGATCCCACAACCTCCAGGCCCCTGGAGCTGTGTGACTGCAACACTACCTGCTGCACCACCATGCTGCCCCAAGAGGAAGAACCATTCGTGGTAGTGAACACAATGTACCCATTGAACAGTTTGGGGGTTAAATGCCCTGTGAAAGCCCCATCTGTTCTTAAGTGCGCTTCTGTAACCTTAAGGCCACAGCTTCTACAAAAGGTAGAAGCATGTGTTTTTGTGTGATTTCTTGCATGCTGAAAGGCTTGGAATTGGTTGGATCAAGGCCTGCAGGTAAGTCACCTGTTTATTAGATACGTACCTATCTTGTGGTGTATATGCCTTTGGTCTGAACAAGAACCTGTGCCTGGGGAAGAGTTCTGGAAGTTTCTGAATACATTTTAAATGAGTTTTGCATTGTGCAGCTGCAGCAAATGGGTTTATTTGATTTGTGCCACAAACTGAAGTCAAGTAAAACAAGACGTACTGGTCTGTGTTTCTGTCTCTTCTTCTGTTATTGCAGAGTAAGTTGGTATGAGATTTCAATGCATAAATGAGAGTCCATTCTTTGTTATTATCACAGTATTGTTTGTGTTCATTCCATCTTTTAATGTGGAATAGCACGTTTGAGACAGTAAAATGACAGTAGCTTTATGATTTTAAAAGTATATATAAAGTAGCCTTATCAGAAGTTTAACTCACTGTTGTAATTACCACAGAGACCCATATGTAACTCCAGCTATTTCTATATGTAATTACTTTGATGCACTGTTAGTGGTCTCCTGAATTCAAAGTCAGTTCTACCTTAAAGGTGACAGTCAAAATTGTAATCAATAAAACATTTTTTATAAAATTCAGAAGATGTTTCCTCGCCATTTGCTAGCTCCCCAGTCTGTTTGTGTGCTGAAAACAAGTCTGATGTTTTTACGAATCCCCTGTCTGTAAATAAGTAAAAAAAAAAAAGTCTCATTTCGGTGTTCTTGACTTTCTCTGACTCTCAGCTGAGGTCAGAGGCATCTGGAGTCTTTTTACACAATGAAGAGAACTCCAAATGTTGCAGAGTACAAACCAAGATGAGGATATTGCTCTATTCCTGCTCCACAGGTGGGTAGTATTGACTTATTGTTGTTGTTTTGGATCATTTAAGGTGGAAATGTCTCTATACTGGGGAGATGTCACGCCCTAGTCCTGTCATGTCTGTTTTCCCCTCCATGTGCTCTCTCAGCACATGGCTCTGTTTGTTATTGTCCATGTCTCCGCCCATGTCCTGCCTCCTTGTCCGTCCTCCTCGTTATCTGTTTCAGGTGTGTCTTGTCTGTGTTATGTATTTAAGACCCCTTGTCTCACTTCCTCTTGTCGGTCATTCGTTCCTATTCCCAGTCTTGTTTTGCTTCTATTGTCACTTTGTCATGTTGCTCAGTCCGGTCTGGCTGTCTCCGTCATGTCATGTTGTCGTTTTACTTCCTAGTTATGTTGTTTAGCCCTCTAGTCTGTCTGTCCTGTTTGCTTAAGCTCTTCGTGTTTAGGATTAGTCTGTTTCTGCTGTTTATTGTTTCCACTGTCATTGTTATTTCGCTCCCTTCTGTCTGTCCGCATCTCTAGTTTGTCTGTATTCCTCTTCAGTCTGTTTAGCTCTCTGTCCTGTGTTAGTTTGTTAACTCTTTAGTCTCTGTCCCATTAGCACTGTTTAGCACTCCCTGTTTAGGTTTCGTCTATTTAACTCTGTTTTCTAGTTTAGTTCGCTTAGCTCCTTTGTCCATGTCTTTCTTAGCTCTCTGTTTTTTGTCTTGTTATCGACGTCTTTCTGTTTTGTTATTCTTTCGTAAATAAAGCTCCGTCAGTCCATCCCGCGATTCCTGACAGGAGACGGCTAACTGCATTTCCGAAACTACTACAAAACAATCAACTCAAGTTACAAATGAGTTCCTGTGGTAATTCAAAGTGTGAATAAACACTTACAGAGAATTTCAACTTTGTCTACGTACAAACAGTCTACAAACACCGTTCCACCTTAAACAACACCGAGCTTCCAGATGTAAATAACCAGAATGAACGGCATTTCCCCACAAGTTAAGTAATTAGGTAATGCATCTGAAACAGCAACACATTTGTGTTTTATTCACCTATGGAGCAGAGAAAGAGCAACATCCCCATCTCTGCTCATGATTTAAAAAATTTACAGAGGTCTCTTCACCGTCTAAATGCCCCCAGATGCCGTTCCTGAGTGGGCAATAGAGAGAGAGAGAGCTCCAGAGCCAGCTCTGACCGAGACACTTAGTTTTCCATATTCCGAGCCAAGGCTGTGACACCCGTGTGAAAACACATTGGAGAGCCAGCAAATGGTAAGCACACATTC
Organism: Hoplias malabaricus; assembly: GCF_029633855.1. Taxonomy (NCBI): domain Eukaryota; kingdom Metazoa; phylum Chordata; class Actinopteri; order Characiformes; family Erythrinidae; genus Hoplias; species Hoplias malabaricus. Next base: position 38,689,776 of record NC_089812.1, on the reverse strand, counting down.
TCTGATATTTATAAAGAGTATTGGACTGCGTACGCATAGTGTGTATGACATATTTCATGAGAATAGTGGGACTAGTGTAATCCTGAAATACTCTTTCAGCTGATAGCATTGTTAATCAGAGCACTGTACCAATGCCTACAGAACCTCTCTCCGTTCTCATCCTCAGAAGGTGCAGTAATGACAGGCATGTGGAAGTGCTGTGTGTCAGCTTACCGTCAGGGAGTCAAACCCCATGCTCCCTGCCAAGTTCAGAGACAGAATCCATACAGGGCGGGGAGCTCTAGGGTTGGGTTAGACAATAAAATCACACTTACTGTGGTAGCTGGCAGGGACCTGAAGCCATCCGAGGAGCTCTTCTGTGGATGATGTGGATCAGAACCAGATGAGTGAGAAATAAAAGATGACGGCCTGAAATTCTGTCACTGTGTTTGTGAGTAGAGTTCTGTAAACTCCTTAAAAGGACAGTTAGCTTGTGATTTCAGAGCTGAATATCAGGGTCCTAAGGAGAAACCTAAGTGTGCATATTGATTCTGAGAGGCCTTCTAACCTTCTCATTGTCCTCTGAGTACTACCAGTGTTTTGATTGCATAAAATTCCCAACATTGTTCATGTTATTTCCCAGACTTGTTCCCGTCTGTGGGAAATGTCTCTGGTCTTGGCCGTCATAGATTTGGTGGTGCAGTAAGTTGATTATATTTGAGTGTCAATGACCCAAACTTTGAGTTATTCTGGGAGTGTTCTTGCTTCCCATTCTTTGGCAATGCAGGTTCTCTCTCTCTCTCTCTCTCTCTCTCTCTCTCTCTCTCTCTCTCTCTCTCTCTTTCTCTCTCTCTTTCTCTCTGTCTGTCTCTCTCTCTCTTTCTCTCTGTCTGTCTCTCTCTCTATCTCTCTCTCTCTGTCTCCCTCTCTCTCTCTCTCTCTCTCTCTCTGTCTGTCTGTCTCTCTCTCTCTCTCGCTCTCTCTCTCTCTCACACACACACACAACCAATCACAATTTTTTAATGACTGTTTCTGCTTCCAATTTAATTATTTATTTGAATGTTTTTTGCTAAATCGACTGATCAGCCTTTTCTTTCAGCCCAAAGCTCAAGCTCTGTGTGGGCCGCATAAACACATGAAGCGGCACGTTTCCAGCTCCATCTATTAGTCTCTGCGCTCATCATGTGGCCAAGGTTTTATAGACACTTGCTTGCCCAATATCTTTAGAAAGGAAGTGAATCAATGAGGGGGACTGTCCCCTTTAGCTGCAGTGAGTGCCTTTGCACAAGATGGTGGAACATTTCTCAGAGAACTTTAAGGGCCTTCAGCTGTGGGAGCATTAGTGATGTGATGTCTGATGTTGAATAATTAGTTTTGGATCACAAACACAACTCAAACCCATCCCAAAAGTACTGGAAGGTGCTGTGTCCTTCCTGAGAACATAGTTCCACTGTTTCACAGTCCAGCTCCAGGGAGCTTTATCCACCTCTGTCCAGGGGTGTGTCTAGCATGTAGGAACATCGGGATCTGAGCGCATGGCCCATTTCACATTTACACAGATTCTACAGCGCCTCCACAGCTAATGAAGTATGAACTGCATCATGTGGTCAGAAATATCTGTATGAACTCATGCCCAATCTGCACAAACCCATATGTCCTGATTTCATCTTAAATTATACTGTCATGTTTAAATATACACAGTCAAATTACAATAACTCCTGCTTTTCCTCTGCATGGTACCTACTTGACTCTGCTCTGATCTTATTTTGCTTTTTTATTTGGTAAATTTGGTCGTTGGCACCTGGAACCAGCTCGCTCGTGGTTTAAAGTGAGCTGAGTAGGGACTAACAGTGTTTTTCTACTGCATGGGTCCAGCTCTACTCAGGCATGGCAAGCTAAAAAGCATGTCCACCACAAAAATGGAGCCTCTGACATCACAAAACCCAGTTCCTAACTGGAATCGCTGGCTTTGAAAACAACAACAGCGGTAAAGTTAGGTGATGTTTACACATTGTGTATCCGCATGTTGTTTTAGTTTTGGATTAAACACGACTCCATGCCTCAGTTCTCACAGATCAGTTTTACTTGGTGCACGTTTGGCTTTCACTGGAAATTATTCGTGGGCCACTGACCCAAGGAGCATTTAAATCTCTTCAAAACACCTCGAGGTAAAGTTATGAGCTGCCGTTGTGAGCCCGATAAAAATAAATGTGAAATCTGCTGTAACTTTAGGGATTTTACCAGCGGCGGTTTGTCCTGGATTTGAATGAGCTCTGCATTTCATGGTGATAGACATGTCTCTCTGGCCAATCAGTGCTCTGTAGGGTTTACATGTCACCATTAACTACCTAATTGGCATGGTTGGAACCCAGCGTGAACTGGGACTGAAAACCTACCCGGTTCCACGGACCAGGTACCAGATTTGGACAGTGGAAAACCAACGAGCCGTGCCGAGTCGAGTCGAGTTGCGGTGGTTCAATGCAGTGCTGTAAACCTTGCAAAGCACTGATTGGCCGGAGGAACTTGTCAATCACCAGGAAATGCAGAAGTTCAGCACACAGTAGAAGTTTGTAACATCTCCAAGCCACAGTAGATATCACATTTTGTTTTTGTAGAGGATATACTCCTCGGATTAGTGGCAGATGAAATAATATAGAGAGAGCTGGACAGTGCGACAAGGAATGAAAAAACTCTACTGCTCTGTATGAACTGTGGTGCAGAGCTGTGTTTAGTCCCAACAAACAACAACAACATGTGAATACACCATGAGTAAACAACACTTAACATTATGCCATTGTGGTTTCCAAAGTCTAAGGTTCCCATTAGAGACAGTGTTTTTTGATGCTACATTTTGGGGGGTTTTGTGGAAGCGTGGGTGTTGTAGTGGGGGAAAAAAAGTCAAAGACAGTAAGTATCATGCCAACAATATGCCATGAAAAGAACCTCTTTCTGATTTTCATGATTCCTTTGACAGATTCCTGATGACTAATCCTTTTGGAAGAATCTTTTCCTCATTCCCAGTGGTCAGTATGAATTTGGGGCTATGACTCAAGGAGCCTGGAGTTGACTCTTTTACTATATTCTTATTTAAATCTTGAAAACATTCTGGAAAAGCCTTAGGGGCTACAGAATAAAAGCTTAGACCTAGTCACCTTATTTTTCTGAAAAGTCATCGGAGTGATTAAAAGCCTGTGTGGATGCACTGAGTATGATATTATAAAAGAACATTTCTGTTTATGTCTCTCACTGAAGCTGAAAATCTACTTCTGCTCTTCAGTGATATCAGCTTCACAGGGCAGTCATCAGATGGTGTTCATGGCGAGTGGAGAGAGGTGATAGGTCTGGAATTGAACTTCCCCATGGCTGAACACTCTGAAAGCATTAGAGCTGATAGAAACATCTGACCTGGGGACTGATTACCTTGAAAGCTGCCTTTGAAGTTTGAGTCTTGGAAAGTGGACGCACAGCTGGACCACTGTCCTGCAATTTTGGACAGAGTGCCATAAGAAGAGATGTTGAGTCTGGGCTGAAAATACGGTCTCTGGACAATTCAGTGGACTGCTTTTGAAATGCGAAGATTCAAAGGGCAGAGGTGTGTTTTGACATTGAAAACTTTCTCAGTGATTTGTTCTGCGACTTTCTTTAGTGAGTTTTCATATTCCCCATTACAGAGCATTCCATATGATCAGGTTATAGTTAGTGCTGAGTACAGAAATCCAATCATTTTTAAATATACTACCAGCAAAAAAAAAAACATTTGTTCATGCCGAATTTCTATCTGGGTTCCAATGTTTGTCCTAAAATATAAACTGCCTAAATTATTAGTGCCCTTTTCTCTGGATTAGAGATTCATTAGCATCAATAAATATACCCAAGTCCAACACTCCTACTAGATTTATGCCACATCCATTTTGGATACACAGTTACAGACAATAAATGAATGAGTGAATGATAATGATGGGATTGTTCAGTAATAGGTTTCAATAATCAACATTCATAATAATACAGGTGTATTATACCACTTTTCCATAAGTACAACCATACAATGAAACCTGACCTCTGCATTTAACTCACCCGTAGCAATGAACACACTCCCACGCTAATGATTTGGGGCATTCTGGAGGTTAGGTGCCTTGCCCAAGGGTATTTCAGCCATGGATGTTCCTGCCGTTTGTGAGTATTCAACCAGTGACCTTCCAGTACCAATCCCACTCCTGTACCCATTAGGCCATGGCTGCCAGCCAGTTCCCTGGGGTCTTAATGGAAACGTCTGTGAAACTATCAACCACTTTCTGCCCCCAATTAAACAGCCCTGTTCACAACCACCACTTTCAGCGTCTGTCCCTTTAAATGATTACGAGCCACAGCTGGCTTCAGCGCGACAGCCCAGGAATGAGGAGCGAGGGCCAGAAGCTCTGGGTTTTAGCTATTTTAGCTTGGTTGTCTTTATTCTCGTTTTTGTTTTCCATAATCCATCAGTACACTTATTCCTCCATGCTCATTGTGTTTGTTCTTTTTCTATCACACAAACATGGTTCCGGATGTTAAGTGTGTGCACACTTTGTAGGACGCAGCACAAAATCAGAAAGGCTCATTTGATCTCATGTTTAGTAACTTAGGCAAACCACTAGAACTTGACGGGGTTGGCATGTTTCAGTTTGTGTGTTGGTAGGAGCTCTAGATTTATAAATCATTGTGCTTTTCCCTCAGATATAACCCCTTCAGTATCAGTATTATTAAAGTAATCCCTCGCTACTTCGTGGTTCATCTTTTGCGGATTCGCTACTTCGCGGGTTTTTTCAAGGAGGCTTATGGCCGCTATATCGCGGATATTGAGGGAAAATCTAGGAAAACCGTGAAAGATGAATAGCCAAAAGTATATTTTTTTATTATTACATTAGACCAGGCCTGTAGGTGACAAAATATATCATTTACACGTGTTTCTTACGTACAGTACATGTGTTGTTCATGTCCACATCCGAGTGAAATTTACTGACGCTAAATCACAGCTTAGGAATGACTCTATTAAAGAAACTGGGAGGATATCACATGTAGTTCCAGCTGAAGAACATTAGAGAACGACTGTTTAATGCAGAGGGTGGGTTGTTAACAGTAACAGTGAGGGGTTTAAAAGTCCAAATACTCTACTTCGCGGAAATTCATTTTTCGCAGGTGATCTTGGAACTCATCCCCCACAAAACACGAGGAATCACTGTACTGATGTTTTGAACAAAACTTAAATGATGGTCTTCAAATGGTTCTGTAGAGAAGGGTTCACAATGGCACCAGAATTTGTTCTTTTATCGTTACAATGTCAAGTTTGTTACAATAGAAGAATGTATTTTTGGTGCCATTTGGAACTCTTCTCTAAAAGGTGCTGTATAGAACCATCTAGAGCTCATTTTCCATCAGTCTGAAGAACCCCTTCATGATACAAAAAAGAAAAAAAACATGGTACATGAACCATTTAAACATGCAAAAGATTCTTCAAGTGTCCAGTGTTCTATATAGCACCCTATTCTTTGAAGAACCATCATTTTCAAGGGTGTAGGTCTTCTCATAATGCAGCACTGTCTCCAGTCACTCTATTACATGTGGACAAGATCACATAGAAACTGCCCTTTCACTTTAGAAGAATTATTATGGAAATACACGTGGATTTTAAAAAATTCAAATAATCAAATGAAACACCGTTCCCTATGTTTCTTTTTGTAAAATAAAGTGAAAAATAATGCTGATAACAGCTTCGATAAATTCAGAATTCACCAGAGCAGTGGATTGAAGCATCACTTTATAAGAAATTAAGATTAGGTTGTCAAACCACTGCAACACTCGAATGGCTTCGCTCTACTTCTCAAGGACTTTAGTCCAGTTCATTGTTGTCCACTCCAACTATGATGCAATTGGGCCTTGCTTCCAAGTTGTCCACAAGTAAACACAGCACCAAAAAGTGAGGACTCCTCACTGCTGGTGGCCCCCTCCCAATCCCTCCCTCCTGCAGCGAAGGTGAAGAAAGCAGAGGAGAAAGCGAGTGAGCGATGTCGGAATGTGGGAAGAGGCAAAGCCCCCTTTGGCAGAATCGGGTCTTGTTTGCTCAGCAAACCGAGCGGTCCTGTACATGGCTGGTTGGGGGGGAAATGCCCACATTGTTGGGCTGTGGGACCCTGGTTACAGGGCAGTGAGGGCCCCCCGGGAGGCAGGTTTGGAGAAACAACAGGATGAAGGTCAGCTAATATTGCGCTTAATTCCACTTCCCAGTCCCCATGACACCCAGTGGGGGTTTATTTGAAGATCCCAGACGTCAAAGTCACTGAGCACTTTGTTTGGCTGAAGAGCGCCTCGACTTGCTGCCAGTCCTCTTGGATATTAATGTATTCTGATGAAACTGGGCGACAGGGATCACTCGAGAAACGACGGAAAATTCCACCCTTTCACCACTGTGCTGTGTTTTTCTCTGCACTCGTTCTTTCTTCTTTACCATCATAAAGTCAGAGATTCATTCTTAGAATTCAACAAAGTGCATAAAAATAGTCGAGATGGGAAGGCATTTTTAATTCCTTTGTAATCTAAACAATTTTCTTTTTCTTGTACATTATTATTAAACATCATGAAGGCATTAGCCAAAAAATAAAGTCTTCTCGAAACACACATTAAAAAATTACCATTAATTAATAATTACCATTAAAAAAACTGTAGTGTTGCAGTCACACAGCTCCAGGTTGTGGGTTAGAGTCCTCCTCCGGGTGACTGTCTGTGAGGAGTGTGGTGTGTTCTCTCTGTGTCTGCGTGGGTTTCCTCAAGGAGAGCACACCACACTCCTCACAGACAGTCACCCGGAAGAAACCCACGCAGACACAGAGAGAACACACCACACTCATCACAGACAGTCACCCGGAGGAAACCCACGCAGACACAGAGAGAACACACCACACTCCTCACAGACAGTCACCCGGAGGAAACCCACGCAGACACAGAGAGAACACACCACAATCCTCGCAGACAGTCACCCGGAAGAAACCCATGCAGACACAGAGAGAACACACCACACTCCTCACAGACAGTCACCCAGAGGAAACCCACGCGGACACAGAGAGAACACACCACACTCCTCGCAGACAGTCACCCGGAGGAAACCCACGCGGACACAGAGAGAACACACCACACTCCTCACAGACAGTCACCCGGAGGAAACCCACGCAGACACAGGGAGAACACACCACACTCCTCACAGACAGTCACCCGGAGGAAATCCACGCAGACACAGGGAGAACACACCTCATTCCTCACAGACAGTCACCCGGAGGAAACCCACGTGGACACAGGGAGAACACACCGCACTCCTCACAGTCACCCGGAGAAAACCCACGCGGACACAGGGAGAACACACCGCACTCCTCACAGACAGTCACCCGGAGGAAACCCACGCAGACACAGAGAGAACACACCACACTCCTCACAGACAGTCACCCGGAGGAGACCCACGCAGACACAGGGAGAACACACCACACTCCTCACATACAGTCACCTGGAAGAAACCCACGGGTTCTCACTATTGTTCTCGTAGCTGAACATTGTCCAGTCCTCATATAAATGTCCCAGCACTTAGTTCCCTTACGCACTTACGAAATATTAGGAGCTGTTATTGCAGCAAAGGGGGGACCTTTTAAAGCTCTTCACACAGTATACAGTATCTCCTCAAAAATAGTAATGACCATAAATAACTAAAAACAATCATTCAGATGTAAAACACACCCTGCTGTTGGTGTCATTGGCAACACTTGCAGTCTGCGGTCTATAAGGGTTCAGTCAGGACGTGATTCTCAAACAGAGCTACAAAATGAACTGGACCCTCAGTCCCATTGTTCTTCAATTGAAATAATCTCACTCACTCTCTCTCTCTCTCTCTCTCTCTCTCTCTCTCTCACTTCATCTCCTCACAAATGATTTTCCTTCCTGATTCCCAGCCAGAGCTCCAGCGTGTGATGTCTAAAGAGCTTCGTGTCTTTTAAGGTGGCCCCTGCTGATTGGCAATCAGAGCAACGCTTCACCTCACACATAATAAATGGAACTTAAGATGCATTAGCAAATTGTCTTAGCCATTGTTTATCTTGGGCCTGGGGATATAGCTAGCGGGGAAATGGGGGCCAGATATAATCCACAAACCCACCCACCCCTCGCCCCTCTTGCGCTGAAGTGGCTTAACCCTGTATGGAAATGTTAATGAGATCAAAAAGAGAATCCAAGCCCACATTCCTTCCCCAGAGCTGAGGAGTTCTGGCCGCCCTTAAGGGCATAAGAGGTGTCTTTGTAGCCCTGTCTCGTGAGCAAGAAATTAGTGCTGAAAGAGGGAACGAGATGGAGAGAAGGAGTGAAAGGATGAGTGATAAAAGGACGGGGGGGAGACGCTGAAGGTGTCGGGTGTTAAACGATCTGGGTTTTGTGAGCGTGTGCATGTGCGCTCACGACTGAATATCTCTTTTAATCTTGGGATTATTTAGACTCCATTAAGACACGAGGGCATTCCAGACACATTCAGAGAGGAGCGGGAGAATAGAAAACATGGTTAATTAAGCTCATTTAACGATTAAGCATCGAAAGAACAATCCGTTTAGTTCATTAACTTATAATAACTCTACGTCAAGTCTAGAAACCTCCTTTTGTCCCTTTCTTTAGGATTTATAGATCTTACTTGACTCTTTTTACTCTTTAGTTGTGGAGAGCTGTTGCGTTATTTAATTTGTTCAATTCATTTTCTGTAACTACTCCTGATCAGGGTCACGGTGGGGGCAGATCCTACCTGGAATCATTGGGGGAGAAAGTCAGGAACACACACGGGACGGGGCACCAGTCCATCACTGGGCAGGACACACTCGCTCAGTCAGTGTATGTTGTTTCACAGCTAATTCATGATAATCAATCATTTCTGGTTGGTAGACGATTCTCTTTGCTGCACTGACATTTCAGGGTTTAGAAAACTCCAGCAGCACTGCTGTGTCTGATCCACTTAACCCTCTGGGGTCTAAGGATAATTTCTCAACCTTTTGCTAATCTTTATTCAAAACTTAAATTCACATTTACATGCACTTCATTGTACTGCCCACATGTTTTATATCAAAACGTTCTGAACAATCTCAGATCACTCATTAAGAGAGGCCCATTTGACCTAGAGCATTGTATGAAGAGATAATCAGATTTTAGTGAAAACATCCCTTTACTCATGGGGTTTAATTGAAATGATTTTATCAGAGTCTTAGAGTCACAAAAATAGGGGATTGTATGAATTAAATACTGTATAAATGTGTAATAAACATCTAAAATTAAATTTAGTAAAATGGTTTATTAAGTAAAAGTGCCATCTCTCACTCTACAGGTCAAAATGTTCATTCAACTTTGACAAAATGAAACATTAATAACACTTACATTACTGTGTAAAAGGTCATTGTCTGTTCTTAAGTATGTGCTTCACTGTGTAAAAGCTATAACCAGCTATAACTTTGCTTTCCCCTTTGTCATGTGAATAAAACCCCTCAGTTTCTGAAGCTTCTGAAACGGCAGTCGTCGTAAAGATCTATGCGTAGTCCTGCATCATGCAGCCGTCTGCATCCACAGGACGACTCATGGAGGGCATCACTGCTCGCTGTACGTCCACAGTTAGAATGTGTGTGCTGCTCTTTGATGGACTGGCGCCCTGGGTAGACTCTGGACCTACAGCGATACTCACCAGGGTGAGGCACTTACAGAGTATGAGTGAAGGGTTGAGTTTATGGCCTGAGCTACACACCTTGCTTTTTGAATTAAAGTGTGCCGCACACACACTGAGTGCAACAGGAATGTGTTGAAGATCTTACATCGACCTGAAACGGCATGAGTAGAGGTTAAAAGTACCGAGAAACTGAAGTACTCTGAACAGCGGGGTCTTGGAAAGCAGTTTCTTGGTTTGACAGCATCAGTCCGTACCCAGCTGTTTTCTATCTGGACCATGTCTTCAGAAATGTAGAGCATTACTGGTCAGTTAAAAGCATTAGGGAGGGGCCATTTGACCAAGGTGAATCCACCAGGACACGACCAGAAAACATATACCTATATGGCCATAACTTTATGAACAATGTCTTATCAAATATGAGCTCAACCAGATGTTTGTACTGTCCCTTGTCTTTTCAAGAATTGACTACTGACGGCTCGACCCAGGCCTGTCTTCCTCGCCACACCATCCGGACCCTGCAACTGATCCAAAACACAGCAACATGACTTGTCTCCCACCTTCCCAGGTTCACTCATATCACTCCGCCTCTGTGCTCCCTTCATTGGCTTCCTGTAGCTAGGGTTAGGGTTAAAACTTTGATACTTACTCACAAAGACAAGAGTGGACCAGACCCTCCCTACCTTATGACAATGGTCAAGAGGCGATCTGTACCTCAAGCCTTTTAGAGCTTCAAGAACAGCCCGATTCGACCAAACATCCTTCTAGATGCATGGAAGACAAGCGTCAAGACTCTTTAATCCCACTTTATATGACGTGCCTTTAATAACTGTGTGATTACACATGATCAACTCATGTAACAACTGTGTAACTACTGCTGATAGATCCACATTAGCGTCTGTAAATGCACATATGAAAAAACTTGAGTTTTTACTCATGTCATTACATGTGGTATTACATTGTAACTCTCAGGATATATTCGTGTAATGACGTGAGTAAATACTGACAAAGCTACATGTGTTTTTAAAGATTCTTAATATAAAGTGGGACCGACTCTTTTCCATCTGTTCTGGCAGTGTCTGAGCTCAAGGGTATTTTAGACTCTAACCTATTTGTACTTGCTAGGATACAAACTGTTTTTAGGATATAAGCACTTTTGTAAGTCTCTCTGGATAGGAGCGTCTGCTAAATTTCAGAAATGTAAAAGAAAATATTTCGTATGAATTCGAGGACAATGTTAGATCTGTTGTCCCAGTTTGCTACAGTAACATTCTGTAGCAAACAAGACAGAAAAAGCCCAGCCTTGCGTTCATTCATGACTTCACTAACCTCTTTATCCAGGTCAGGGTCATGGCGGGTCTGGCACCTGCACAGATTCGTTGGGAACGAGGCAGGAAGACATTCTGGACCACTGTCCATTGCAGAGGCAACGGTTTTTCATTACATTCCAAAAATGAATAACCATCTCCACTTTTGCTTCATAACACACATGGCATTGATTTTAGTGGGATATAATCAATACAGAACTACAGTGTGTGTCTATTTTCAAACAGCATTTGAAAATATGTGGTGCGTCCCTTTTTTTGGGGGGGGGGGGGGAGCGTCCCTTGGCAAGTGTCTCGGGTGAGAAAACGACAAGGACGGCTGTTCTCATGAAAATCCACAGCTCTGAGGCAAACAAAACAACACCTAAAATGGCAGGGGTTTGATTTACAGAGGGTTGATGCTGGAAGTGAGGGGCCCAAGAGCCCACTGCACTGAAAAGGACCTCAGTGCCATAGAGGAGTGGGAGAGACACCCCCTTCAAAATACAACACACAAAACCGAGCTTTGGCTCCTGTGTCTTAGGAGAATGAAAGTAATCAAATTAGCGCTGGACGCGAGACTTTAAGAAGTTAAATGAAGTCTCTCATGGAGTCACTTCCCACCGAGGCACAGGGTGAGAAAGCTAGCGAGGAGCTCTCAGGGAGAATTAACAGTCATCTTGTGTAGCGAGAGGGGAGAGGGGGGGCTGGGGGACAGGGAAAGAGGTGCTTTAAGAGGTTCTCAGTGAAGGACTCGAACAGGGTCAGCACAGTTCTTCTCACTAGAAGCTAATCCTAGCTGCCAGTTGCAGCCAAGCCAAGGAACCCATCCTGGTCCCCATGGAGGCCTGAAGCTCAAGTGGCGCTGCACTTGAGGGTCTCTATTTTTGGGGGGGTGATGTTCTGAGCAGTGAGAAGGATGCCCATGTCTCCCAGCACAGAGAGGCCTTAGTAAAGGAAAACACCAGAGGAGGACAGAAGAAGGGCATTCATTTTATATATATGGCGCTTTTTAATTTTTTTGATTATGAAAAATGTTTTGGTGCACACCCCAAAATGTTAAATTAACGCATTGTGTCCACTCATCAAATATGTGTAGATTTGCCAAGTGGTCAGTTTTTTGTGAACTTCTTGCCCCTTTTTTTGGTCTCTACGTACGTCTACATTGGTGCAAGAGCACACACACACACACCGGAAAATATTTGAGGAGTTGCCTGATGCCTGTTAACAGACGCACAATGGTGGGAGTGTGTATGGACTAAATGTTTTAGGATTGGGGTGGTGTGTGATTGTCTGTTAGTGACTGTGTCCACCTTGGAATGTGACCTCAGAGTCCTGCGTTTGGCTGTAGACGTATCCTTAGTTTTTTTTTTTTTTTTTTTTTTTTTTACCCTCAGCCCTAACTGGAAAATGAACCATTAGTCCCCATTCTAATAAATCCTCACATCTCCAAACCAGTAACTCTACAGTACCCTGTAAACCCAGGTTTTACATCCAGTTAAACTGTTTAATTACAATGTATCTCAGTCGTTTAATTTTTAATTAATAATTGCTTATCAACAACAACAACAACAGTTTAAGTTGAGGTAATTTTACAGAAGCAAATACCAGGGACTTTTATTTTGGTGTGTAACTCTTCCATTATTTCATTTCGCTGTTTGTGAATCAGGCGAAACCCTCAGGAGTGTGTTTTAACCATTGACTGGCATTTCACCCACTGCTTTTACTCAGTAACGTGTGTCTGTTTGTGAGCAGTGACAATCTGGTTTAGTATTAACCTGTCATTACTCGTCCACTGACGTTTTCACCTGGTTTGCTAATTACTAACATTACTTAGTTGCTCATTTAAGGTAAAATGTTTAAAAGTGGGGGATATTTCGCCTGTGTGTTTTCAAGTGAAACATTTGTTTGACCAAGTTGATGTACACCTTTCAGTTGATTGTGCAGCATTTACTCCATATTTGGGTCACAAGATGGTGGTGCTACATGTAGTGTCACTGTCACACAGCTCCAGGGTTTCCTCTGGGTGCTCTGGGTTCCTTCCACAGTACGTGGTAATAGGATGAACACCGTAAACCTAAATAATGTAGCAGAACTCAACAACGTTAAGGCAATCAGTTGCCTTGATATTTTAAAGTGTTAGAAGTGTTAGAGGTGTGCACATTTACACACATTCATTCATTGGCTGTAACCCGGGCACCAGTTCATCACATCACACCACACACTCACACCTATGCACCTCCCACTGTGGGAGGGCACATCAAGGTCTTCAAGGCAGTGACCCGATGCAGGTCTGAACCCACAACCCCAAGGCCGTGTGACAGTGACCTGTAGCACCAACCCCGCACCGAAATAAACACATGACTCTCTCCACCTGAAATTCATCTTGGCTGAAAGTTGCTGGTCTGTGATTTCAGATGACAACAGATCATTACATTTAAGACTCATAAAAACTCCTAACATCAGTTCAATTTGTCGTATTCTGTAAATTAAATCCACAAACAGGACTCTGCTAAATCAAAACTTTACACATTCACAAACACAAAAAGAAGAAATTGTTGAAATTGTTAATTAATTTGAACATTAGCGTTCACAATGAACGAAGGTCTGTTTTCAGCAAAGTTTTCATTACACCGTATTTAACCTTATTTAAAAGTTTTTTTTGTTAAATAAATTCAACATATCTGGGCTAACAGAGGAAAAACATTCTTAAAGCTCTGACCTGAAACCACATTTCTATTATGCAGTATTCTGCATTTTTGCATTGCATCTTGCAACTTTATTACTTTAACAAAATTATATTAGTTTAATTCTCTCTCTACAGTGCCCAGCATGCATTAATCTTTTGGGATCTGAGGGCATTAGCCTATCCTGGTTTTTGCATATCTTCCTACATTTGTTTTTAAATGCTCTTGATCCCCATATGTTTCATATCAAAATGCTCAGACCACTTTTAGCACGGTCTGTAATGCGGCCTCGTTTGGCCCAGAGCACAGCGAATAAAGCTGACGTCTGATTCTCAAAATTATGCGTATCTTTTCTGAAAACATACCTTTGCTCGCGAGTGTCCTCTGCTCAGTTTCACACAGAATGTAGACAGACACATGAATCCAGCAATTGAACATGATAAGAGGCAGATGACTGGCCTCGACAAGATCTCACAATAAGATAGAATTGAAAAGGTAAATTTTGCAGATGCAGGAAAATGTTTGAACGACATTTCCACATTTCATTACAGTTTAATTAATTTAAACAGGGATTGATGCACGGACACGCTCATAGAACCAAGGGTGAAGCAACCTTGAAGGGTGAGGAGTGTGGTGTGTTCTCCATGTCTCTATGATCATAAATACAACCAAGGAAATAAATATGTAAATTCCGTGATTTAAAAAAAAAAATCATAAGACTAAAGTAATTCTACAATTGTTCTACACAAAGTGAACTCCCTTGTTTAGTTTTTCCACAGGGTTAATGTACTCTAGTTTGGCTTGATGGTGGATTAAATGTGTCTGCGTGGGTTTCCCCCGGGTGATTGTCTGTGAGGAGTGTGTTGTGTTCTCCCTGTGTCTACGTGGGTTTCCTCTGGGTGACTGTCTGTGAGGAGTGTGGTGTGTTCTCTCTGTGTCTGCGTGGGTTTCCTCTGGGTGACTGTCTGTGAGGAGTGTGTTGTGTTCTCCCTGTGTCTACGTGGGTTTCCTCTGGGTGACTGTCTGTGAGGAGTGTGGTGTGTTCTCCCCCTCCAGGGTGTGTTCCTACCTTGCGCCCAGTGATTCCAGGTAGGCTCTGGACCCACCGCGACCCTGACCTGGATAAGGGTTACAGATAATGAATGAATGAAGATTCATTCACTGAAAATAAACAAGGCCATTTTAGAGGATTTGACAGAAATGGTGTCGTATAAGTGACGCAGAAATATATACAGAGCAGGTATGATTTGGGTGGTGGATCACTCTCAGAGCTGCTGTGGTGGTGTGTTAGTGCTGTTAGGAGTGGATCAGACACAGCAGTGCTGCTGCAGTTTTTAAACACTGTGTCCACTCACTATTCACACTGTTAGACACACCTACCTCGTTGGTCCCCTAGTAAAATCAGTAAAATCAGTGAACAATGTATGCAGAGCAACAGGTGGAGGACAGTATGCAATTGTAGAAGTGCTCCTGTCTGGTCAGTGGAGCTGTGAGAATGGATAGTAAGTGTAGAAACAAGGAGGTGGTCATAATGCTATTGCTCTCTGATGTGATTGGGTTAGAAAATTGTCTTTTCTAAGGAGAAAATTTGATTTCCAAATCATGTCTCCGTATGTTTATTAATACTTAATATCAATTTATAACTCTTTGACGTTGCTTCTAGGGGCGTTATCTGTCACCCCAACTATGAATAATCTTCACTCTCGTTTCCTATCGCACTGCTCCGAAAGACATTGTTTTTTTCCTAATTATCAAACTATGTGGAAATTTTTGAAAAATCTGTGAAAGACGTTAAGGCTTTCAGACGTTGCTTATCTCAGCACTGTTTATTTCCAGGTTCCCCAGTGTGTGAGGAAAGTGGAGAGAATTTAAGAAGGAGGCTGAGATATATGTCCCCAGGTAACCAACCACACTGTGTTCCACAGACATTAAAAGTGCGTTGATGTAAAAGTGCGTTGATGTAACCTACCTACAGCTCCAAACTACGACTGCACACCCTCACAGTTTATGGCCTATCCTTGATGCAGTGCATTTTTATAGAGGTGTCTGGAGCCAAAATAAATCATGATGCAGCAAAGCACGATCTGCTGCTGAGCTTTGTTATAAATATATATATATATAAAATGTATGCCTGCAATTTTTTTGAAAGTGACATTTATGGTTCACTCTAACCATTCGCTTGGCCTTTAACAAGTCTCCCACACACTCTTTTGGCACTCGGGCTAAAGTTTAGCTTGGCCGACGTGACAGATCTCAGGCATAATTAATGTTACTCCTTTCCCTTGGTTTCTAAGTATATTCTGTTTTGTGGAATGGGTAGCAACTGCTGGACAGCCAGTCAATGACTCTGTGTACATTTATCGAGAGGGTAGTAGGTCAAATTGCACACTGTAGTTTTACTACATTTACTAGTAGTTTTACTAAATATAATGACCTTTGGAGAAGGCTGATATTTTTGGTATATTAAGTATATTAAAAAATAACTGTAATATTTAATATATAATAATTTAATAGTATCCTCATTTTTGTTATATTTTAATACAAATATGTCATCACTACACTTATATCATTAAATTTTGGGGAAAAAAATGTTATATTCTAGACCTGCCTAACAATACTGTCCAATCTGGATCTCTCTCTCCTACTCTCTCCCTCTCTCTCTCTCTCTCTCTCTCTCTCTCTTTCCCACTCTCTCTCCTACTCTCTCTCTCTCTCTCTCTCTCTCTCCCACTCTCTCTCCTACTCTCTCTCTCTCTCTCCCACTCTCTCTCCTACTCTCTCTCTCTCTCTCTCTCTCTCTCTCTCTATGGCGTCCTGGTAGACAGAGCCAGAAGTTATTCTAGTTAGGTCTTCAGAAGCTGGACTGAAGGCTTAATGTGTCAGATTAACCCTAAAAATAATGAATAATTGACAGTAGAATCAACCAATCACATTTTCCATTGCTGGGACCTATTCCTTAAGGAGCTTTCTCGAAATATGTCACCGACAGAAGTAGTAGTGGTAGCTTGACAGGTTAGTTGTTGGAAATAGAGAACAACTAAAGGTGTCATAATAAATCAACTAATACAGCTGTTAAAAGCTACAGATAAAACATGGAAACATAGAATGTCTTTTATAACCTTCAGACATTCATGTTTAATGTAGAATAGCCAATAAATGTCAGTGTGAATTACAAGTAGCTTTTTGCTAACATGCCACTGGAATCCTATATGTGTGCTAGTAGAAATAAGAAACATGGTAGAGGTGTTTATTCTCATTTTGTTGTGGTTTATGGCTTGAATTGAAGGTCTAGCAGTAATAGCGCTTGTAAAAACCAGACAGTTTACTTAAATTGTGCTTATGTCATTTGTTTTTTTCTTTTTTTTACAGAGAATCTGTGCTTGTTTGTATTAGTGAATTGTATTTTAATTTTATATTAATAATTTAAGCACACATTTAATGTGTTTTTAGATTTCAGTTGGGCAGCACATAAATATACTTCAGTTGTATAAAAAGAGACCCAGCTCACCACTAAAATAATGAAGAATCTTTACAAAAACCTTAATTACAAGCAATGAATTCATTCTTAATGAGGTTTAGCTATAGTTACTAGTCACATTTATATCTCAAAACATGGACAGCTACCATGACTCGTCGTAGCATAAAAGACTTATTTCTCATCATTGCACCACATGTTTGTATCTTGAAAGGATTTACAGGGGTTTATTGAAAACATTTTTCTCTCCAATTTTTCACTATCCGTATGTTCAATGGTTACAACTTGTTCTCTGCACAAAATCTGGTCCTGTTGTAGACAGTGTCATAGATGGAATTTATAGCAACTGTAACAAACAAAACAAAACAAAATAAAGGCATGAAATATCAGGTATCATTAAATATATTCTTTTTTTATGAGAACCATTATATATTAGTATGAATTACAAGACAAAACACAGCTTTTGCAAAGAATACAGCTAAACACCATTTACAACTGGAATCATGAACAATGGCTAGGTCTTCATCCGGAAACTGTTTGGCAGAATACTTCTCCAGACGACCGGAGAACTGGTCTAAATGTCCATGTTGGGTCAATATAGAACGCACTGATATTTATTTAAACACAGCGTCAGAGTTCATAGCTTGGCAGTGACATTTAGTTTGGACTGGGTTTATTCACTGTTTGTGATGGAAAGAGAGAGAGAGAGAGAGAGAGAGAGAGAGAGAGAGAGAGGTCTGAGTGTGTTCAAATATTTCATTCTCATAGCACAGATACTGTACAAATTCTTCTCTATTTTATCAACTCATGTAAACAGAAGACCATAACAATCTTTTTTCCATCCAACATGTTAAGTTTATGGTGCTAAACATTTAAACATTCAGGTTAATAATAGGAATATCTTCTAGTTAATGTCATACAAAAAATATAACTATACATCTATACAAATAATAACAGAGCAATAGGTTCCACAGAGTACCAGGTAATAGGATTATATCGTCAGGGTCTTCAACCTGTCAATGGGGTACGTTTACATTACTTTTTAAGACTTGAAATGAAGGTCTTTAAAAACCAATATATTATGTAACAGAAATGTTCACACTAGTTTACAAATGGCCACTTTGACTGACTTTTTTGAAGGTAATGAAATGGCCGCTAATATTCACTCTCACAGTATAAATCTCCTTATGATCAGATTTACAGTAATGGCAAGTCATCTTAATCACACAGTTTTGAAAGTGTCCTTACATCAAAATGGAGGATAGTGAATTGAGGTCAGTTTCACACTTTCAAATCTTTTCAGTTCTAAAAGGTTCACAATTTTAAATCTTCAAATGTGTGGAAGTTCAAGCTGGACTTTAAATGTCATTATTAAACATTATCAACCCGGTACACTTCATGTTCTGCATCAGGTTGAATATAATTTGACAGTGAGGCTTGATCCTGAAGTTGGACACAGTTACAAAAATACATCAGGAAGGGGTTAAATTATGATCTCTTTATATAATTAGACTCACACTATAGTAATCTAAGGTCAAACATGTTATAATATACACTGCAAAAATCACTGCATTCAAAATAAAACAAAACCAAAAGAACATTCAATTACATGAATAGTGGTTCAAGCTGATTCTGAAATATATCACTTTTTCCTCACAGCACATTCGGAACTGAAACTCTGTAAATACTCAGTGAGGTATTGTCCACAATGCTTGGTGTAAAAAGGTGGGGTTTATGGCAGCGTTTAAGAAAAAACATACAACCCCCCCAAGATCACTTTTCGTTTGTCACTTGACCAGCCGTCAAATTGTGATCAGTTGTGATCAGCCGAAGTAAAAAGAGCACTTATACTATGAGTTTTGCAAAAGCAACTCTGTGTCAAAAGACAAAACAGTCTAAATGGGCACTGGCATCAAAAATGGCAAACAGTAGCTAATGTTTGTGTGATTACGAAAAAGGAACATTTTTGTCTATGGAAAAGGTATAACGTGAGAGTTGAAAATTCGTAACATTATATGTAACATTAGGTGCAAACTCTGCAAAATCCACAATATTAAAAAAAACAAAAAACAAAAACAAAACAACAACAACAACAAAAAAAATAGGACTCTCAAAGAAAAAAGCTGAGGACAAAACAGTGAAACTTGGGGTTCCTTCACAACAGTTCAAACAAAAGGCCAGCGATTTACATCTGCTTAGCAGCGCTTGGTCCGTCTCTTCCTCCATTCCCTCCACCAACTGGTGCCTGCTTCCTAGCACTTGCCCCTCTTGTCACGCTGCTGGAACTTGCGGAGTCTCCTTGCCCACAGGTCTTTCCATGGAATGAGCAGACTTCCCTTATCGGCCACTACGCCACTCTGACCTCGAGAGTCGGCCTCGTCTGAGCCCAGCAGCAGGTACTTCTTCCCAGGCTTGATCTTGGGACACTTGCAAGCCACGTCCTTGGCCCGTACCCAGAGTAGCTGGTCACCGCGGCGGATACGGTGTTCCCCTTGCTTGTAAACGGAGACGATGTTGATGGTAAATTTCCACCACTCGCCTGCCTTGTCACCCTTCAGCACATGCACCTGGACAGCTAGATAGAAGGACATATACAGAGGTTAGGGGAGTGACCACTTAAGTCAATGTAAAATCCGAAAATAACTTATACAAACTAATAATTAAAAACTATGCCTATGTACCCTCAAAATTACAGTAATAGTCCAAAACCTCCAGTGGAATTTGGTATTATTATGTCCCATAATTAAAGACTTAAGACATACAAATATTAAAACTAAAGGGTTCCAAAGACATATCCTTGAGGTACACCACAGTGATATCTGGGGTTCCACTTGATGGATTCAGTTTAGTGACTTTAGTGTAGTGTGCAGTATCAGAAATTGTAGAAATTGCAAAATACTAGTTCTCCACGAGCAGAGTAATTATGTGAGGTTAGCCATTTTCATTAAAAATCAAAACAAAAAGTCTCAGATTTCTGTCAGATTCTTGCAGAAGAACTTAAACATCCTCAAATCATTGTGAAACCTGTATAACCTGCCTTCCCCACAAAATCTCCCTATCAGCGGGAGCCACTTCAAAATGGCCGATTTGCTTTTTCTCAACCTCTCCCCTCCTTCTCTCCTCCAGCTCGACCCCTGACCTTCCCTTGTTGTCCTGGCCAGCGTGTTCCCTATTGCAGCAACAGTTGCCATAGCGCTCGCAGCCAAAGACAATGCCTGCCCACAGCGAGTGTTTGGAGTGACCCCTCCCCTTCCCCAGCGGGACCTGTTGTAATGTTGGGCTACAGTGGACGTAGCCTTGGAAACGCTTTCCTTTCCTCCATCAGGCTTTAGAAAAAGGAAGAGGTGGAGGCTTACAGTACCTGGTTCAGTGCTGTTCCCCTGCTTTTTTTATCAACATATTGAGCATGTTACAGTACTTCTACTGGTTTCCAGAAGGCAGAGGGGCTGAAAATGTCGGAAATGAATGATCTTTGACTGTTTGCTCTCTGCTGACTTGAGAAAGCATAACATCAGATTTCTTTGATGCCTTTCATTAACAAAGTGTCAATATTTTTCTGCATATTATTGAACAAAATAAAACTGGATTAAACAAATTTTAGGAAGATCGGATAGACGATATATGGAAGATACATCATATGAAGACGGAAGATGAAAAAGACAAAACAAAACAAAACACTGGATTCTGGAAAGTCCTGAAAAGCTATAGAGAAAAAAACTGATCTACTAACAGCCACTGACCTGTGAAAGCAGCAAAGATCTCTTGTCAGAAACCTTGCTTTTAACTTTCATCTTTGAAAGCAACATGCTTCAGATCCTCAAACTCAACTATGTGGGTCTGAAAGGATGTGTAGCAGTTAAAAATACATTACCCAGAAAAGCAAATAAAGAAGAAAGGACATTTACACCCAGAACACTAAAATGTGGAGGTGGAGAACAGTTCTGAGGAATGATGAGTGTACATTTGTAACCGAGATGACTTTGATCATGAAACTTGACTTGGGAGGAATCAAAGAAATCAAAGAGAAAGAGACATCAAGCCTCTCAACAGGAAAGAAAGCTATAAAGGGAAAGTGTGAAGACATTAAAAACTGGAACATTATCATAGACAGTGCCTTGTTAGCTTTTCTCATGACAAATATCTGTTTGACTGGAAATGGGACTGGAAATTTGCATCTGACCATTGTCAAATATTAATTCATACAAAACTGCAATTTCTTCTAAAACAACACAAAATAAAGTGATAAATCACCTTTACAGTGGAATTATTACAAAAAACATGCATGATGTATGTACTCATTTGCTTTGCTGTGCCCCCCCCCCCCCCCCCCCCCCACCACCATTGCTTTAGACAAACATAAATGTATTGGGTGTACAATTACGTTAGAAAGTGTTTTTATGTAATGTTTATCAAACATTCTGCCACTCTTTGGTTATTTCATGGTAAGTGTTGTGTAGTATTAAAAATGATCACGATCAGTAACATCTAAATCACCCAACGTTAAACCAACACTCACACATACATTTAGATACAATATTATCCCCAAAAGACAGAACACATTGATGCGCATGCTTTTACCGCATGTTTTCCTTCATGGAACTCAAATGTACTGATGAATATGTTGTTCTTGTTTTGCCATTTTCAAAGTGCTTAGTTTGTAAGCATTTTTAATTTTTTAATGTGATTGTCTTCTTTAATACTACATAACTAGGTTTTGAATTACAATTATTGTTTAAAAACAAGGAAAGAAACAACCAAACCCTAACATATGGAGTATGTGGACCCTTGCTCATTGAGCATTTCACCTGAAATGAAGGGAATGATCAGGAGATTTGTCCTCTTTGCTGTTGTAATAGCCTCTATGCTCTGAGATGGCTTTAGACCACATACTGAAACGTGTCTGTGACACTGCTCTGTACACATTAGTGAGGTCTGGTACTGACGTTGGAAGGCACTCTAACGCAGGGGTCCTCAAACTGTTTAATCCTAGGGCCAGTACGGGATGACAATTCGTTCCACTTGTGAATCTACATTGAGTTTTACGGTACTTCTTGCCCCAAAGCACAGCTATTGACTGAAGTAGCCCTAAACCACCATCATAGCTGGTGGCCCCTGCTGTAACTCATCCCAAAGATAATTCTAGCATTATAAGTTGTCTACAGGCACTCAGACATAGTGTAAGAGCCCTGGAGGTAACAGGAGGGCTGTGAGAACTGGGCTAACAAAGCTGGCAGGCAAAAGGCTTCACTGCAACAGTGTCAAAGCAGCGCAAGTTAAATAAATGACTTAATCTATAGTAAATGCAAGTGAATACTTTGGTGTGAGACAAGCAGTGCCCGAGGGTCCGCAGCGAGACCAGCATCACATCACCGCGAACACATGCGCTCCAAGTGTGTGAGATAATCTCTCCTCAGGATGAAGTGCTTTAGGTGGGGGAACTTTCTAGAAAGGCTCAGAGGAGGCCTAACTAAGTCGCTATTTCACAATCAGAGAGAACCTCTGCCCTCTGGCGTGAAGCGCGCAGTCGGTACAACGAGCAGATGTTAAGAAACACAAGCCCAGTGTACACAGCAGTGCTGACAGTGACCCAGCAAAGGTGGAGCGTGTTTAAAAAATACGCCATCGGGGGCTTTATGTAAAAGTGACAGGGGAAGTGGTGTATTTCCCCTTCTCCCCCACCGCTGAATGGGAGCGCTCTTTAGAGGCAGAGGGGGCTAGAACCCTGTGGAATGTCCCGGCCTGGCAGCGGGGGGCCTGCTGTGAGCAAATTGCACCCAATTTGAGAGAAGAAAAGAGAAGTGTTGGTGTGAGGAGGGCGCACTCCCACGGGCCCACCATTCATCCCCGCTGGCTCCCTGGGCCTGGGCCCACTCCTCCGGCCAAAGAGAAGGCGAGAGAGATGAAAAGGACGGGGCCAGGGTCGGGGGGGGGGGGGCTTTTTTTAACCAGGGAGGGGGCAGCAGTAGTGGGGAGGCCACTATTTATCTTCCCAGCCCCAGAGAAACTTCCAGAAGAATCGTGGAAGTGTTCCGACCTCATCGGCTCACTGGGCCTGTGCGCTCCAAGAGCAAGTGTGAGAAACAAGCGCCAGAGTCTCATTCTCTTCTCGCTCTCACTTCGCTGCCCGAGCCAGACATGAGCTCACAGCCGGTGGTACGAGAAGATTCAAGTACGCCAGTGTTGGAATTGCTAAACCGCTGTTGTATGAGCGCAATAGTGGCAGTAATAGACCCTGGATGTCCCCCCTCCAATTAGCTCAGGAAAAATCTAGCTCATGTTGTAGCTCCCAAGGTGTTTGAGGGCTGCTGTGATGTCATTCAGAATTACACCCAAGTTTTTCTTCATTTGAATTTGAACTGAATATGGGCATCAACACCTTAAAGCCTAAAGTTTGTGGACTCCTGCTCACTCGAGGGTTGCATGGGGGAGCCACCTTTAGTGTCACTGTCTGTGAGGAGTGTGGTGTGTTCTCCCTGTGTCTGTGTGGGTTTCCTCCAAGAGCTCTGCTTTCCTCCCAGTCTGGCGGACTGGCGCCCCATTCAGGGTGTTACTCCTGACTTGCGCCCAGTGTTTCCAGGTGGGCTCCAGATCCATCGCGACGCTGAACTGGATGAGAGGTTATAGACTATTAATGAATAAATGAAGGAGTGGATAATACAGAGGGTGTCCCTTTCACTGCAGTAACAACCTCTACACTGCTGGGAAGGTTTAAGACATTTAGACACTGGAACATAGCATTCAGAGAATGCTCACAAGAATGTTTCTTTGCTTTGGGAAAGTATGTCTAGAAATGACTTAAAGAATTCGCTTTGGAAGCTGATTTGTAGAACCATTTTAGAACCAGTGACAATTCCTTCAGGAACCAAAAGTGAATCTTCTGTGGCGACCCATCTGGGGTTCACTTGACACAGATGTTTTTGAGAATGTGCTGGCAAGATAAAGGCTGAAAACAATATTGATTTTTATTTCATTTCATTTCAATTCAAACCCAGTTCCACACTAAACAGTGACTGTAAGTATTATGTTTATTCTTATCGATTTCATTGACACTACACAGCTCCATGGCCCTGGGTTCAGTTTGGTGTGTTATCCCAATGTCTGGTTGGGTTTCCTCCAGGCATTTGGTTTCCTCCCACAGTCCAGAAACCCAAGCTGTTAGGTGGATCGGCTCTGAGAAATGTTCCCTGATCAGGATGAAGCGGTAACAGAATATGAAGAAAGGAAGGCAATGGCTCCGTCCCAAAACCTAGTGAGCTGTCTAACTAGAGAGCACTTTACGCCACAATGTGTGCACTCCCAACACGTAGGCTGTCCCAATTCTTAGACACCTCGTTATGCTGTCTACTAAGATATCTTAATTTGACTGATTTTTAAGGATAAACTCCCATCCATTTTGCTCTTCTCCCTGATTAAAAATAATTTAAATCGCCAAAAAAAACCCCCAGGAAGATTAGAATCAACCGCGCTGAAACGCTGAGGCGACGCTAGCCACTGAGGTAAGTAATCACCGGTTGCATGAACAAACCGTGACACAATCGCTCTCTAACTAGAGGTTCTCAATAATCTGCCTCATGAGGACAGATGACGGTTAGAACGCTGCCTACTTAAACAGCTATCTACATAGTCAGTGCCTACCTAGGCAGCTCACTAGGTTTCGGGACAGACTCATTGACTTTTGCAACATTTTCTAGAAAATTTTGGGAAGGCAATTTTAGACTACTGTAATTAAGTTTGGGAATATAATCTAAATCAGGGTGAGGCCTAGTCTTCTCAGAACAAACAAACAAACAAATCAACCAACGAACCAACCAGACAAACTAACAAATGCACCAGAGAATAATTGTGTCACAAGAATCCAATCAGTTATTAATAAAAAATAAAAGGACAATGGCAACCTGTGATTGTTTTGTCATGAAACCAAATGCCTTGATGCAGGCTTTCCACGCCTATGAGGATTTCCCATACTCCGCCACCTCTTTTGGAACTGCGGGTTATGCTCCTGTAGAGTACTGAAGGTACACAGGCCTCGGTAGTGGGACGAAAGAGGAAGTGAAGGGTGGATAGAAAAGAAGCGGGCCTCCCGCAGCCTCTGCAGTGTGTTTGAGGGCAGTGTTTGGGGGGCAGTGTGCTGGGGCGTGACCCACGCGCTCTACACAAGCCTGGTCTAATGTAATTAGTGCGGCTGATTAGAGCCCTGAAGCTCCGGTTCACACCCCCGCTGAGACGCCTCACGCCCAGACGCTTATCACTGCACTGACTACTGCCCTGCTGCCACTGTGTGTGTGTGAGAGAGTGTGTGTGGTACAGCTCGGGGGTCTGCACACACACACAGTGCTTTGATTCATTGTGCTTCCCTCTTGGCCCAGGACCAGGGCAACAGGCGAGAATGCAGGCCTTTTTGCTTGCTGTCTCCGTAGAGACAGGAACAAAAGAGGATAAGCAGAATATTTCTCTCTCTGTCTCTCTCTTTCTTCCTCTCTCTGCCTCTGCGTCTCACTCCCATTGTCAGTGGAGGGCAGATTTAACACCTGATGTAGGCATAGTGTTTAAACTAGGAGCCTCTTTCTCTGAGCCCTGGATGTCCACACAACATACAGAGCACTTTTTTTTTGTTTTGTTTTGTTTTTGGCCTCCTCTTGGTTCTCTTTGAGAATCAGGGATGTGCAAATACGCTGCCCACACAAAGGGACGGCACCGAAAACCTCTCAGGCTTGGGTTTAACCACAGAGAGGTCCGGAAAACTCCACCTTGTTTGGAAAAATCATCCACAACGAAGCCTCCAAAAATCCTCCAGACATAAATGGAGGGAGAACAACGACGGCCCAAATTGTGTTTTTCAATCATTTTCCAGCTCTTCATAAAGGCCCCAATGAAAAATATCTCCGCGTGCATTCGCAAAGAAAATGAATAACGTGAAGGATTTTGACAAGTGGGGCTCGTGCTTTGTTGCAGAAGGATTGCATTTCCCCAATCTCCTTTTATTGCTCTATGAATGAGAAAAACAGAAGTGTCCCTGTATTTCGTGCTCTCATTTGGACGCATTTGAAAGCGCTCATGAGTGCCCCCCTTTCCCAGGCTGTGATTGATGGATTGAGAGGCGTGTTGGGCGGCTGACAGCTCTGTATAGGAACAGCATGGCCCATTTGCTGCATGTGAAGCGTCTCTAAAAATCACACAGCTGCTCAGAACACACACTGCAGAGCCTCGAATGGGCAGAAGACTCTCCTCACTTTCTCACACTGTTGGGCCACAAACTCCTGCAAGGGTTCTGGTGAACTTTCACGTTCTGTCATGCATGCCGATATCTGGGAACACAACAAGGAAGATAAGTGTTTGCAAATGAAAATATAATCTCTGCTGCTAGAGAGGAATCATTCAATAATCCAAGAAAAATCTGGTGTCTGAAACACTTTCCAAAATGGTCAAACTTGTTCTCTGACTGGGACTAAATTATTGTCATCATCATCCATGCCCCCTCCAGGGCGTGTTCCTGCCTTGCCCCACAACGACCCTGAATCGGATAAGCGGTTCCAGACAATGAATGAATGAATGAATAAATCATCATCAATTTCAGGGTTGTGGAGGCAACAGGGCGAGCGCCTCCTGAGGGATCCCTAGGTGTTCCCAAGCCAGCCGGGAGATATAATCCCTTCAGTGACTCCCGGATCACCTCTGGGGCCGCCTTCCATTTGGACATGCCTGGTAAACCTCTTGTGGGGACATCCTTATCAGATGCCCGAACCACCTCAACTGACTCCCCTAACTGCAAAGGAGCAGCCGCTGTACTCTGAGCTCTCCCCCAATCATGGAGAGTACGCCCAGCAACCCGCCTGGGAAAATTAATGTTGGCCGCTTGTATTGGCGATCTAGTTCTTTCGGTCATTACCCAGAGCTCATGACCATAGGTGAGAGTGGATGTGTAGACTGACTGGTAAATTGGGAGCTTTGCTTTATGGCTTCGTTCTCTCTTCACCACAGCGGTCGAGGTACAGTGACCACATCACTGCACACGCTGCACCTAACCTACGATCAACCTCACAATCTCTTTCCCCATCACTCGTGAACGTAGGTTCTCACGCCCTACCTGAAGGGAGCATGCTATCCATTTTCAGGAGGTAACCTCAGATTTTAAAGTGCTGATTCGCATACTGACCGCTTCACATTCGGCTGCAAGCTGCTTAAGTGGACGCTGTGATGCGAACAACATCGACTGCTAATAACAGAGATGCCACATCCTGAGCCCTTTGGCTGAAGCCCTCCTGTCCCATGCTACACCTCGTCCCCCTGTCTATGAATATCAGCAACAGGAGTGGAGACAAGGCACAATCCTGACTGTGTCCAATGCCCACACTGAACAAGCTTGACTTCCTGCCAAGGATGTAAGCACAACTCAAACTCTGAGAGGACAAGGATTTGAATAATTATTCATTCATTCATTGACTGTAACTGCTTATCCAACTCAGGGTCGCGGTGGGTCTGGAGCCTATCTGGAATCACTGGGCGCAAGGCAGGAACACACCCTGGAGGGGGCAACAGTCCTTCACAGGGTGACACACATTCACTCACACACTCACACCTACGGACACATTTGAGTCACCTACCAACGTGTGTTTTTGAACCATGGGAGGAAACCAGAGCACCTGGAGGAAACCCACATGTACACGGGGAGAACACAGCAAAGTGTGTCCTCACAGACAGTCACCCGGAGCGGGACTTGAAACCACAACCTCCAGGTCCCTGGAGCTGTGTGACTGCGACACTACTTTAGTAGCACTTTCAGTCTGTGTTTACTTTCATGCAAAGTCAACAGTCTCACAAATTTAAAGTCTGTTGTAAGTAATGTAACTTTAAAAAACAAAAATAAGTCAATGTTACTCACCTATGGAGCACGAATGGAGCAACATCCTTAACCCATTTCATGCTTTTCAGTATACGGAGGCACAAACCTCCAGATGCCATTTCTCAGCCATGCCTGAGCAGGCAATGGAGGGAGAGAGCTTCTGAGCCAGTTTGAACCGAGACACTTAAGGTTCTTTCCCATTTACTGAGCCAGGACTGTGTACAAACTCTGGACATATTCCCAGTGTGCAAACTGACTGGGGAGTTATGATGAGGATAAAAAAGTTGTGTTGAATTAAAAACCATGAACACCGCCTTTCAGTGCCTCCATACTTAACAACTGCTTATTGGCTACATTCATCTCTCAGTTCCAGTGCACAGCCAAGGATGAAAATTCCAAACACTAAACACCCTGCACCCTGCTGTCGAGTGAATGGGTGAATCAGTGACCAACTGATGTTTGCTATAAGAGAAAGGTCGTAAACATGATATTTTATTTTTCTGGACAATGCTTAAAGAAATATGATCATTTATGACAGCCTGCTGGCCAAGTCCTTCCTCTGGAAGAATGGCACTTAATAGTGGATGCTGAATCAGATGACGGATTTATGTGTCTGTTTATAGAAATAAAGAACTTCAGCAGACTACTCTGTTTCAAAAACGCAGAAGAAACTGTAACCAGAGCCATACGGAGAACTGATATGTGGTGAAGATACCAATGTGCTGGCTCTCTCTTTCTCTCATTATCGCTGTTTCTTGCTCTCTCTCTCTCTCTTTCACTCTCTGAAGGGAAGAATATTGTGGTCAGGAGACACAAGCTTGGCTCACAGCATATCTCCTCCTGAATATCACTACGATAAATGGCTCCCCAGTGAGAACCAACGTCCAAACCTATGAACAACTGGTGGTGGAGAGACAATGAAACTTTATAGCTGTGGCTCAGAAACGACGATGTGGAGCAGCAGAGAACCCGCAATGGCTGTTATTAGATCTCTCCTTCCACTACCGTACTCTGCTGTTTGCTGTGGGTGCTGTTTCAGCTGATAGCAATAATGTAATATCTCTCATTCTCTGCCCAGTGGAAGGGTGGCCAGGAAATGTTTTTTTGGAGAGCAGTTGCGGAGTGATTGTAAATGACTGATTAAAAGTAATAAGAGGTAATGAGATATTAATATTGATATGGTGCGCATGATGTACGCACCAGCTGCACTCTGGACGGCCTCTGTGACTGCACGGTAAAGTCAATACTGAGAACAGCGAGGATATGTTGATGAGTGTTCTCCCTGTTCTTTCTGTCTCTTTTATCCCTTTGTCCTAACAGATACCCTGTATGCTCTTTTCAGACTGGAGAGGCAGAAAAACCAAACATCATCACTGTTTCACCCAACTCTGCACACACTTTTAGAGGTGATAACTCACAGCGAGACAGACACATTTGCTTAGGTAGCCTAGGTGACTGTATACAGGAGGCATTGACCACTCAGTTGCCTCTAGGGCACCCTTAGGGCCTTTTAGGGCTTCGGAAAAGGTCAAATGATTGCTGTCAAATAATCATCATTAATCATTCATCCATTCATTGCCTGTAACCACTTATCCCATTCAAGGTCACGGTGGGTCCGGAGTCTACCCGGAATCACTGGGTGGAAGGCGGGACCACACGCTGTGGTGAGGGGGGTGCCAGTCCTTCCACCATTAATTACCAAGATGCCCTGCATGAGCTGGAGTACTGATTCATAATAATAATTTTTATTTTTTATTACTTTTTTTTTTACTGACATACATACTAATATTAGACTCAGTCATGTGTTGCTTTACAGTGAGGGGGATGTTTTTTCGAAGAATGAAACCTCATGCTACTTGGCCTCCTGGAAGGGAATGCAAATGGCAGTCTAACCAGGTTTCAACTGGAACAGCCCTCAGGTCTGTTTACTGAAAGAATTACTGTAAAACTGTAGCATGCAAGATAACAATTTGTTACAAGCTTCAAATGAACCATAGAATGCCTTTTATGAGCTGTACATGTTCATCTCAAACAGCCAAAGAGTAGCAGGTGAAAGAACATACTACTGTATTATATTAATGTTAAAATTAACTATATTAATGTAGAACTGCAATCTGTGTGAAATTCAGATAATTGTACAGGCGGATTTTATCATTATAAAATAAGCCTACTCTTATAAAGGTTTATAAATGGTTTAAAATCTGTTATCTATAAATGGTTATTAATCTATTTATAAACACTGTAAAATCATTATTAATCATTTGTGACACAGTGTGGGCAGCAGTGACCTGTTGTTCGCTTAATAGTGAAAATGTCAAGGTAAAAAAAATATACTCAGATTTGAATAGAATGTGTATTTTATTTATTTATTTCCTGTGGTAAAGGAAAACTATTTTTTTCTACTCTGCACTAGAAACTGCACTATGTAACTTCCGGGGGATGCTGGGAAACCACTCCCTTCCCTTCCCATTAAGTTGAATACAGAGCTGTAAAACTGAATTACGCTAGGGGGAGCCCCAGGAGCAAAAAAAACAAATCTTACCTAGTGTTCCTTTAAAGTAGTTTTTAATGTCTAAAAAAAGACAATCTGTTGGTAGTTAATTCATTAAATTCTATGCCTGAATGGTGAATATTATTAGCATATATGTGATGAACCTAAAAGGCTTAATGCTGACTGATGGAGAAGACATATTTAGGGAAGGACTGCAAGATCTGCAGTTTAATAATTGGGATGGATGTGGGATCCCTATTTGACAACAGTTCAATGTGGTCCTTTCTACATAAGTCCTGTAACTGATTAGTAATGATTTCTAAGGTTTTTACAGCATTATTAATGACCGCTTAATAAACACATTATTTCAAATTATTTATAACATTAAAGCAGGTAGTCTTATTTTAATGTGGTACCTAAAATTGAACATATAATCTGAAATGAATGTCTATCTGTAACAGCCATATTTGCCCACTGTATACTAGTAAACAGAGTTATTATTATTCTCTTCCCCTATATTGACACAAATGGGAGTAAACATGAGGGGTGTTCATTCTGATGTGGCTGATTATTACACTTGCTTGTCCTTGGCCTGGAACTTTCCAGAAAAGCAAATCAGAAATGCTAGGAGATTTGTGTCTACACTTGTAGTCTGAGGTATATGGTTTTTTTACGTTTTAACGGCACTTATAAATCCTTTAACCTCTATCAGCACCTATACGAGCGTGAGTGCTCATGAACCGCCCACAAATCTGTGGTTTCAACAGGAAGCAGCTGTCCCCTTTGTCCTCTGGAAGCTGGGAGACAGTCTGAGCACGTCCATCAGGAGAACCGTGCCGGGACATGAGCTTTGAAGCTATAACTTAGACCCACAGCACATGAATAAACCATCAGTGCTATAGGGGAGAAAGAGAAAGAGAAAGTGTGGACATCATTTGCTCAAGGGTGGCAAGCTGAATGTGAAAGTGTGTGATTTGTTCTTGGTTTCAAAATACTTGGCCTGGCCGGAGTGTCTGAAGAGTCTGGGTGGATGACAATGCTTTTCTTATTCCACAATTTTCTCATTTTCCATTATTTATAAAATCACATTTTGCAATGATTTGATGTTCACAGAATCACCCCTGATAGTAGCACCATAACAAATTATTAACAACAGGTTATTTATTTATTTACTCATGTTCACTTTGTAATTTGACACTTGAAACCCTCTGTAGAAGTCCAAGCTAAAAGCCAGGTGCTGACAAGCTGTTGGCCTCTAATAGAACCTGCTATTGTTGGACTTCTTTTATAACAACTTCTTTTAAATATCTAATGCAATATCTAATGTCTAAATTCTGTATGACAGGGAATGTGCTATTTGTTCAAATCATGCATGCAATATACATAGGATATATATGATGAACATAAACAAACCATAACATAAAAATGACCTATGCTTTGTTCATTTTATCAGCTCAATGTGCACTTTGTAGTTCAACAATCACAGACTGTAGTTCATGTGCTAGCTCCTATCAACCTGTTTTCTGTAGTCAGGACTCCACAACACCACTGTGCCCACTCGCTGTTCACTCTATTGGACATATCTATTATTGGTCCACCTTGTAGATGGAAAGTCGGAGACAATAGCTCATCTGTTGCTCCACTGTTTGTGTTGGTCGTCCTCTAGTTCTTTAACAGTGGACGCTGTTGGCTGGATATTTTTGGTAAGTGGACTATAATCGGTTCAGCTGTGACACTGAGTGCTTTAAAAACTCTAGCTGCTCTGCTGTGTCTGATCCATTTGTACCAGCACCACACACACTAACATATCACCCATAGGTCAGTGTAACTGCAGTACTGAGAATGATACTCAACCCAAATCATACATGCTCTGTGGTGGTCTTTTGTGGGTTCTTGCCATTGAGGAACAGGGTGAAAGTGTCTAACAAAGTATACAGCACAACCGTGCTGTAATATGATAAATGGAGCTGATAAAATGGACAATGTGGGTAGAAGTATTGTTTGGTTTGTTTTGTCTGATTGCTATATATATATATATATATATATATATATATATATATATATATATATATATATATATATATATATATATATATATATATATATATAACAGAACAATGTGAAGAACAGAATAATGTGTATAATGTTAGTCACAATTAATTATGTGAATTGTTTGACAGATCTAGTTCACATTTAGGTAAGACTCCTTTGCGTCTAGATTTCAGAGCTGAAGCCAGAGCTCTACAGACACAATCATCATTCACTCACCAAAGTCCTTCTTGCAGTATTTTTTCATGGTGACCTTCATTTTGCCCTTGGAGGCTTTGCAGTGAGAATCACAGTCTGTGGAAGGAGAGGAAAAAGAAATCAGCTGGAGGCCAGCATCAAATGCACAACAGAGGATCTCCATAGACCTGTGAGTTTCATATCATTTTTATTGGACACTTGTCACAGTGAAAAATCAAGTAGCAGACTCAACTTGCTCAGAGTTCATTTGAATTCTAAATTCAGCTTTTTCCTTAGACACTGAAAACCAAAATATAGACCTGTTTTCTAATGTTTCATTTAACACATTTCCTTTCTGTTGCTCATGGCCATCTGCACAGTGCTGTAAAATGTAGACAATGTTCAGCCTGCAGTCGATCCAAGCGTCCAGTCTGACATCATGCATGCCTCTAGTGGGAGTGTCCCAGTAGATCCGACTAAGGCTTAAACTCAACTATTGTCGGGTCCTCTCTAACCCTCATTATCCCGGCCAGTCTCCCCATTCCCCCGCCTCAGTCCTGGACCGAAAATTAACCATGTCAGCGCAGGGGCTAAGGGGGTCATTTAAACTCAAAAGAAGGCCAGTGAGAGGGGTGGGAAGCCGTGCAGAATTCTCCTCTGCAAGGCCCTCAATTTAATTCAAATCAAGTGAATTAAATTAAGCCAAGCTCCATTCACGTGTGGAACCTGGTCAGTCAGCAGGCCGGCAGTGGAGGCTGGTTTGAATGGGGCTCGAGCTTGCAGTGTATCGACTCACTGACAGCTCAGACTCCAGGAGCTATGATTAATAGCTCCAGTGCTCAGCGTGTCCATTTGAAACCGCTGCGGCGTCCCGAACTCCGGAATGTGCCTGAAAAGCTCAGCAATGGCTGCCGTGTAGTTGGGTCAATGCCAGGCACCTTTTGGACTTAGGCTGGACTCAAAGGAGGCCAGAAAGACTGGTCCCCTCCGCCGTCTCTCTCCTGACAGACACAAATTGGAACCAGAAAGTCTCCCGGTGTGCCTACCTCACAGAGCACTAATAACCAGGAGGTTCCTCTGTTTTAGAAGGTTGGGGGTTGGTGGGAGTGTGGGAGGAGGAGAAGGAGTGAGGGAGATGGGAGTGAGAAGACCTTTCAGCTTTTCGCCTGAATATGGACAAACTTCATTATTTTTTTCCAGGGCCTCTGTTCAGTCCTCCCTTTTCACGGCCCTTTTCTATTCCGTGTGAATGAGGTTGCCTGGGTGATGGCGGAGTGGGAAAAAAACGCCACCTCCCGAAAAAAAGAAGTTTGAGGGGTGGGGTGGGGGGTGATAAGGTTGGAGGAGGGGGGAGGCAGTGTAGCTGGGTGAGAACGAGAGGGATATAGGGAATAAGTGGTAGAGAGGGTTGAGAGCTAGCAAGTTTGGAGAGAGTATGTGTGGCTAGCATGGGGTATTCTGGCTTTAGAGGGAAAAACGTGGGCTGGAAATGTGGAGGAAGTAGTTGAGGGGGGCAGGGGATGAGGAGAAACAAGCAATGGAGAGGGTGGAAAATCCTAAAGTAAATGAATTTGATGAGTCCATATCAACCACGCCTGATTTCCATGTAAATGTAGTGCGGCGGGATGTAGGAGCTTTGTGTGCCCGCGAACCCCGTCCGCCCCCATCCTGCCTCTCTTTGATATGCCCGGGCTGCCATTAGGCGGGCCACACAAAGGCCGGCGCTGCCCATCACACCCATGGCCCTCATTAACACCCGGCCCCTGCTGAGAGACAAACGCCTGCTTTGTGGAGCCTCTCGACTAAGGCCATGCTATAGTCAGCTGCTCCACCAGGGGACCACACCAGAGGGTGTCTATTCAACATTCTGCACTACTGCTGTGAAACCGAGGCAAGATCCCAGGCCTTTCTCTTAAACGCTGCTTCCCAAAACACAGGTTCTGGCGACTGTAGGCAGTCCTTACAGCCTGAATGGTCTTTACAGAATGCCTAATGATTTGGAGGAAATTAAAAATTTAGTGATTTAGTGTCATCCTCTTGTAGGAATGCCCTTATTTCATTGTTCAGGTTTAGGCTGGAAAAAAATACTCTAGAAACATGATGGAAAGTTACAGTCAAATCCGTTCTCTCCTTTGATAGGCCTTCAGGAGATGCACAGAAGGCCTTACACACCACATTAACTACCCGTTGATTAGGAATTGAATTAAAATATTGTTCTAATTACCAACATATGGACATTTTGTGAAAGAAATATCACTGAGGGCTTCCAGTGACACTGGGACACCTATTGTTTACATATTGTTTACTTCGAAGGCGGCACGGTGGCGCAGCAGGTAGTGTCACAGTCACACAGCTCCAGGGACCTGGAGGTTGGGGGTTCGATTCCCGCTCCGGGTGACTGTCTGTGAGGAGTTGGTGTGTTCTCCCCGTGTCCGCGTGGGTTTCCTCCGGGTGCTCCGGTTTCCTCCCACAGTCCAAAAACACACGTTGCAGGTGGATTGGTGACTCCAAAGTGTCCGTAGGTGTGAGTGAATGTGTCTGTGTTGCCCTGTGAAGGACTGGCGCCCCCTCCAGGGTGTATTCCTGCCCTGCGCCCAATGATTCCAGGTAGGCTCTGGACCCACCGTGACCCTGAATTGGATAAGTGGTTACAGATAATGAATTAATTAATTAATTAATGTTTACTTTGAGAATGGCAAACTGGAGTAAAATCCTCAGTTAAAGCCTCCTGGAGGAACTAATCACTTCACTGACTGGGAACATGAGCTGTACTTTCTGTTCCATTTTAGAAATGACAACAATGTTCAGAGCTCTTTACTGAAGGAGTTACTGGAAAACTACAAGTATATGGTAATGTGTGATCTGCTGAATATCTTTTACCAAGGACAAAGAGGGCCAGACCTGTTCTATGTAAAGCTTACTGTATACCTCAGAGTAGTGCTGTCAATATTAAAGCGATTATGCATGTTCATGCACATGGGAATTTAACGTGTGATATGTTTTTAAAGCTAATTTTTTTTTTTTTTTTACTAAATTTGGCCTCAATTTCCTTTCATAATTCACTCATTTACCCAACCTAGTGATGTATTAGCCATTTTATCTAGTGAAATAAACACAACATCACTACTGTTCAGTTCAGAAGGTAGATTACAATTTATTTATGCTAAAATATGCATCAAATATCATATTTAAGTTTAACACTAATTCTACTGAGCTTGCCTTAAAATTATTCTTTTATTTCACATTATTAAAAGCTGCATTCTTTAGGAAGAATAATGTGATTAACGGCAAATAATCACAGCTACTTTTTAAGTATAATTAGTTCAATTTTTTATAATCGATTTAGAGTCCTACTTCAGAGACTATGTCTCATAGTCGAATTTAAAAAAAACAAGTAGCAGTTACTTAGCAGACTCCACTACAGCACATTCTCCTACAGAGGCCGGGACTGGGCAGTGAAATCAGAAGACCATTCCTGGACATCTCCAGTGTCTAGCTGTCAGACTGTTTACAGGGTTTGGTAGAAAATCAGAACATAATATGCATTAGCAGCCTCCTGTGGGTCTGACAGTGACCGGCCTGCTGAGATAATACGTGTGAAGAGTGCCGTCTCCCTTCTTATTCTGCACAGCCCAAAGCTTGGTGGTCAAACAAACCCATGCAAATGAAGCGTGTAATCAGATTAAGATCCCTGCTAGCCCTTGGGCAACAGGGGGTGGGGATACAGTAAAGACACACATAGTGATTCCACCATCGTGTCTTTGGATGGTGTGTGAATATTCTGGAATAATCTATAAATAGACCATTATTTGATATTCGTGTGGCATTTTCTGTCATGCAAAAAAACATATACAGCTACTGCTGAGGACTTCTGTAAAGTGGATAAAAGTCTTGAGAATCACACAAACATGTGCTGGAGCCCCTGCCATGAAACAGTCCTGGTTCTAAGTTAATTCACAACTGAGGTTGGTGTCCTCTTACTCAACATATACTCCCCTTCCTCTTTCTCCATGAGGCAGCTGAGACCAGTTCAACCATTTTTTTTCAGGGTAGATTCCACACTCTATCCATGTGGGAGGGTTAAGACCAGCACATGCTTTCCTCCAAGTCACATGAAGCGGCACCATGTTTTCAAACTGCCATTAACGCAAAGCCATTTCACGCCTCATAACACTTGGAGGAGAACCCAAACTGCCAATTCTGTTATGCCAGCTTATAGATACTTGCAGGCTGAGGGAGAGGGAGAGCCATCGTTCTCAACCTGAGAGTGAAGACAATAATGTGCTTTTGGTCTCTGTGCCCTGGTTGATTGTAGCATCACAGTGAATCAATTTCTCCTAAAGGTAGGGCCAACCCTTAGATAGTGGCACCACTCAAGTATCTCCTCAGTCATGACTGTTTTGATGTTAATAATACTATGACCAAAAGTCATGACAATTCTAATTCGTATTTTAGAATTTTAATGCCTGTAAATAAATACCCAAAGCTGATGATCTGTTTAATTATGGTTAGTCTTTTTATCAAATGCAACAGAAAATAAAACATATATATATATATATATATATATATATATATATTTTTTTTTTTTTTTTTTTTTTTTGTGTGTTATAAACTACAACAGAGTATTAGGGCCACAGCATTGGAAAAAAAATTCAGAGAATAAAGTCAGAATTCTGAGAATAATGTCGGAATATTTATGGAAACACTGTTTTGGGTTATTATATATTAAAATATGCAGACAAACAGATTCACAGTGCACCATAGAGTGAGTTGTGAAAGAAGCAGTCAGTGAAGTGAACAGAATTATTTATTAAATGCATTCACACGACATGACGACTAATCCCGTCAGTGCATCTCCTGACCGCAATGCATACAGATATAGTCCATGAGCCCTTACACGATGGAGCCTTGTGAGCACACCGGAGTGCCACGCACTCTGCATATATCATTTTCGTAATCATTAATTTTATCCTGTGAAACTACATGCCCTCTTCTGAATAAACGGGTTCTTGCACCGGGTTAAATACTAATCACAATCTGGTCCTGATGTGAAAAAGGACTGAGTATTTATTCCTGAAGTCTATACCATAGTATGTCTTCAGCAATACACTGCATTCCTCAATTACACTGTGGTTGTGTCTGCCCCATTATAAGTGCAGAGAATTATTCCGACATTATTCTCAGAATTATTCCAAGATTATTCTCATAATTCTGACTTTATTCTCAGAATCTTATTATTATTTTTATTATTATTATTTTCAATGCCGTGGCCCTAAAACTCTGTCATAATAAACAACTTTTCAAGTGCAGAAAAAAGGCATAAGACTGTGTGGCAAAAATATTTTCATGACTCTTGTCCAGTACAGAGCAGTTGAGTTCAGAAGAGACTGGGTTACACTGAATACATGATCAAATGGTGGTTACATATATATTTCGCATATTTTATTATACATTTTAATTGTTGTATATTTATAATTATTAATATTTTTACTATTATTACACCTCTTATTATATTTTGGTTGTTAGTATATTTGTTGTTTTCAATGTGTATTTTACTACATTAAACCTATTGTTGATATATAACTACTACAAAAAATATTCTCTTAATTTAATAAAAATAATTTTTTTCATTGATAATACTGTAATTATAATAAAAAATACCTATGATAATTATATAAATACATATGATTTAGACAATTATTGTTGATGTTTACTGTGATTAGAATAATATTAATTTAAACATAAAGTTGGTATGACATTATTTAAATGCACGGAAACCCACGCAGACACAGGGAGAACACACCACACTCCTCACAGACAGTCACCCGGAGGAAACCCACACAGACACAGAGAGAACACACCACACTCCTCACAGACAGTCACCCGGAGGAAACCCACGCAGACACAGGGAGAACACACCACAGGGGACTTGAACCCACAACCTCCAGGACCCTGGAGCTGGGTCACCAAATAAAATAGTTTTTTTTCCCAAACCAACAATAAAAAAAATAATAAATAAGTAAATAAATACATTAAAATAAAATGTACAACTCTAAGCTATTTTGTTAAGTTAGTAACTGGGAGACGTATATTATGAGGGTGATGTTCACAGTCAAAAATATCACAGTCAGGAAAATATCATATTGAACCTGTATTTGCTCTAAGAGCAGGTCTGCGAAGGTTTAGTTTTAAGACAAAATTTGTTGAATATAAGCACTGTCCTGCCATATTTTAAATGTCATACACCTACACAATTAGTAAAATGTAATATTAGGGCCTTAAAGCCCAGGCACAACCATGAAATTAGAACTCTAGATTCGAACTGAAGTGTTTTATCCTTTCTCCAACAGCTCTGACCTTGGAGAAAATGAAACTTGGATTTCTAGTGAAAAGTAGTTTAGTAAAATTTTTGAACTCACCTGTGGGTTCTTCTGAACTGCTGTAGGTCGCGGTGGGGGAGGCCACTGGGATCTCTAATAACATGAACAAAACAAAACAAAACAAAACACTCAGCAACAGCAGACTGCTCAGGCCGTTCAATGCCGTTCCATGCAATGCCATGAACTCATTCAATGCGAGTTCCTGTTTCAGTGAATACTGGAGGAACACTTAAAATTGTGCTTCACTTCAAGGCCTGGGTGTATTTGGGAAAGCAATGATTTATAAAGATGTTGGGAGTCTCAAGGCCCCTTTAAACAGACGTGTTATTGATCACTGATGAAAATGCATGTATTTGATTTTATTAGGGTTCCCGCCTAAAGCCCACTCTTCGCTCTCTCTGCAGTGTTGGTTATTGTAAGCTATCCTCCACCATGGGGACACAGCGCCCATTAAAACTGCTGCTGGCACTATGTCTTACATTGTGAAAAGAAACATTTTATACTGAACTATTAAAACTAAAACACATTATCTCGCAAAATATACGAGAAACCGAATCTTTGCAGCTCGAGCACTGGGGCTGGTGCTTCAAGTTTTACACTAGATTTGTTACTTTCCCAATGAAATGAAGGGAAAGCTTATTCCTTAGGGTTCCTCCATTCCATTTTGCCTTGGTGAAACCTCGCCAAACATATCAGAGCGCTTCCATATCCCAGATAGCTTTGTCCACGGGCCAGATTCATCCTTACGGACGATGTCGTCTGGCACAATGGTAGAGCTTCACGCTAATGACCCCTCATTGTGTCGGGCCCCGGGGAAATTATCTTATCGAGCGATGCCAGTGGAGAAAGGCTGGGTGCCAGCTTCCCTCCCCCCACCCCCCCAACAAGGCCCACTGTGTGGTCCCGCAGTTTATCACCACGGAGATGGAATCTGCAGCCGTGTTGATACTGCCAATAAACATATCACCAATCATGGTTTGGAGCAGGCGTTAGATTCACGGCTTGATGAGCCATCAGTGAGGCCAGGGGGCACGCCAGGCCATAGTCTGTTTGCTTAAACACAGGTCAAATAGCAAGATGTCCATCCAGGGAAATAATGGGAGAGCAAACAAGGGCGGAAATGAAAAGAGCCAGAGCCATGAATTCATGAATAATAAGTGTTTATGTAAACTGCTTTTAGGGTGTCATCCATCAGATACCCGTGGGAGGACTGGAGCGTTCGCTACAATATCTTGGCTTGGTGCGTGCTAGTGTTTGTTTAAAGTGTTATATTTTTATGTTTGCGATATGGGGGTATCACAAAACAACATACGATAAACTGAACATTCATATTTCACTGTGTCTTCAGCAGAGGAGTAAAAACCATCTACAGGATTCCTTCCTTCCCTCATTCATTCATTGATTCATTCAGTTATTATTATTATTAGTAGTAGTACATTTATAATAAATACAAAAACATGAATACAGCTAAATATTTTTATTTTCTAAAAAGTAATAGGTGTGTTGTGAGTGAGTTTGAAGAACAAAGATGTTCTCCTTGATCTTGTGGATTTGTAAAATCATCAGAACACTTGATGAACATAAGGAAGAACATTTTAACTGGCCAATCTAAGTATTGGATGATAACCTCAAATACCACATTCACACACAATAACACTGTTTACTGTAATAGTGTTGTTTGTATTTTATTCTAATTGTAGTTTTTTTTTCCATTTAACCATTTCACACCAAAACACTCCAAATATCTCCAGGGCAGATGTATGACGTTGTGTGTGTGTTTTTCTTTTTCTTTCTTTATTTGTGAGTGTATTACATGTTGATCGTTGGTGCAAATGAGTGTCTTACTGATGCAAGGGGCAATGGGTGAGCGACTCTGCTGGTAGCCTTTTGCACAGCGGTTACAGGTGATGCCGGTCACTCCGTCTTTGCAGGGACACTGCCCTGTGGTCTGATTACACGTCTTCCCTGCTGCTCCCACTGGGTGACAGTCACATGCTGGAGAGTAGAGAAGAAGAAGAAAAGAAGAAGAAGAAGAAGAAGAAAAAGAAGAAGAAAGTGTCAGGGCAGAATCCAGTCAGACCTCAGAGTCACTGCACAATGATATATTTAAGTTCACACCAGTGTGATTTGATTATTTTTCAAATTAGCTCTGAGTGCATTACATACAGAAATACAGTGAAATAGAGTGAATGTAGATAAATAAACAACACATTTAATTGCATGCTGTACAACTACAAATAACATGTATTGTATGTGTATGCTTGGTATTAGAAATGTTTTGGGTTCTTCAATTAAGGTCCCTAATTCGGAACTGTAATTTACCCATCGGTAGAACATGCATAAGTCAGAAATGAAGTCATTGTGCCCAAAGCTACGCCTCGGTTAGAGTGGTGTACAGTGAACACAGCATTGTGCGGTGGGGCTGTGGAACTGTGTTCTCTGGAGTGATGGAGCTTTATCCAATATCTTCGACATTCGCTGAAGTGGCAATTTTGATCAAAATGAATCATCCAGCTTCAGAAACCGACCTCAATAATGCTCTCAAGGCTGACTGCCATCAAATCCTCCCAGAAGAAAGTGGTCATATTAATACCGCTCATTTCAAAAGAAGCAGTGGAGGAGCCACAAACTGTTGGCCAGTGTATGTAGCAATTTATGCTTTAACATTCAGAATCACGCGGATAAAATAAAGGAGTAAAATGATCATATAAGAGGGACTATGCTGGAAAACTCAACCTTATGGATATTCTCCATTACTCTTCATGAACACACGTGTGGAAGCTTAAGCTGTGGCTTGTTTAACCTCCCAGAGCTCGATATGCCCTCTGAGCTGAAGACCAGTCTGGAGCTTTATTCACCAGAAACCACAAAACCAGAGACCCCTGTCTGACATTGTTCTATTGCTCTGTACGAGCAGTTACAGCCTGCACCTGTGTGCGCTTTCAGTGTGAGAGTCTGCTCAGGGTCTGCCCTGCAGTCTGTGTGTGTGTGTGTGTGATTCCCTGGTGATTTCCTAGTTTTTTACTTGCATGCCTTGGGCTACCCATCATGTGCGGGAATGTGTGTGTGTGTGTGT
The DNA here is from genome assembly GCF_029633855.1 of Hoplias malabaricus. NCBI lineage: Eukaryota > Metazoa > Chordata > Actinopteri > Characiformes > Erythrinidae > Hoplias > Hoplias malabaricus. Next base: position 38,647,618 of record NC_089812.1, on the reverse strand, counting down.
GTGTGTGTGTTTGTGTGTGTGGTCCAGATATACCGTACCAGTCAAATGTTTGGGCACACCCACTCAGGGAGGGTTTCCTTTGTTTTGGGCCATTTTCCACATGATGTGAATGTACAGCACCAGTCAAAAGTTCGGAAATCTTCTCATTCAATGGTTTTTCTTAGTTTTTTATTATTATTATTATTATTTTCTACATTGTAAATGAAAAATGAAAAACATTAAAATTATGAAGGAACAAATATGGAATTGTGCAGTAAACGAAAAAGTGTTAAACAAAGCAGAATATGTTTAATACGTTAGGGTCTTCAAGTCTAGCAGCTGTGGGTTCAGTGCCATGCTCAAGGCCACTTTAGCCATGGAGGACAGTGCTGTTCCCTCACTCCCACCGTTCCCAGTTTTCCTGCCGGCCGTGGGAACTGAACCGACAACTTTTCCTTTCAGTCCTAAGCCCTCTTCTCTAACCATAAATGTTAGTGTTAAAGTCTCCAATAAATTAATGCAAGCAATACATTGTAAAGTAGATCCAGATTCCAGGCCAGGATTTCACAATGACCTGCCCAGTCAGGCATTAACAGGGCAGCTATGTACCAGGCAGCCATTTTAAAATCCCGGCCTGGAACCTGGATCCAAGGTCTGGATTTGATGATCTCTGCCCTGAAACAGTGAAGACAAGTGTGTGTATGTGTGTGTGAATGGGTGTGTGTGTGATCACACCCTTCATTTATTTAATTGTCAGTCCAACAAGTAAAAGTAGTACATTTATTTTACATTATTAAACAAAAAAACAACAATTTTATTAGAAAATTACTCAGGAGCCTTGAACATTTCTGGAAACAGTGTGATCAGTTTTTCCAAAGACATCTGCGGAGATATTCCTAACACTCTTAGGTTCAGTCTAGGAAGCTGGCTGCATGATTCCAAACACACAGTCATGCTGAGGTGTGGTCTAAACACTGGTTTTTGTATTCATGTTTTTTTTGGTATGATTTTGCCAATGTTCTAATGTTTTTTGACAATTTTCTTTTCTCAGTTCTGAATTTTCTCAACCGCTCCACACCCTTTCAGACCCACCGTGCTGAGCTGTCTTCTCATAACCTTAATCTTTATCAAATAGTGAGAGTTTTGTTGATCTACCTGATGTTTCATGGTGGATCCAAGTCCCATTTCCTCTGTATCTTGGAATTATATGTGGGACTCCAGTTCTGGAAACTCCCCCACCCTTCATTATCATTCCCCATCCTTACTCACGTGGATTATCTCATATCAGACCTCCTCCAAAGAATCAGCATGGATGACTTTATACGGGATAGTCTGTGAATGTTTGTGTCTGGTCCTTTCTTGGTATGCTTGCACATGTGTTGTATGAGTGTCTGGCCTGATGTGTGTGTGTGTATGTGTTTAAAGCCTTTGTGCTATGCTGTAGGGTGGTGATGTGCCCCATAGGCTCGCGGTTCACTGTGATCGAGTTTCCAACTTAAAGCTCTTGGCAGGCGTGGCCCCAGCAAATAAAGGCTGAATAACGTTCCCCATTAATGGGGCACTTCAAAGGCGCTCTGCTTAAGCTGTTAGTCAGGAGGATCGCACATTAAAAGTGAGAATTTCGTTGCGTGCTCAAGCTGCCAAACGTTCACCATAAAGCCTCATGTTTGAAGTCTCAGCCCAGCTTTCTTCATCAGGTCGGGAGTGTTTTATGGAGCTGAGAAGTCATTTGAAAACAGCTTGGAGTGGGTCTGCCTCGTGGACCTTTCAGAATATTAGCAGTCAATGGGAGATTCTAGCAAGTAGCTGAATTAAAGGAGTATTCCATCATTCCTACCAGCAGAAAGTAGCTTTTCATATATGTTTATAATGGTGATTAATCTCTGAATTTCATACAGTTAATCACAATTAATCACATTTTTAAAAGATCTGTAAATGGTATAGAAAATAAGGATTTTTAAGTGAAATGTTACAATTAAGCCCCTTCCAGGGTGTGTTCCCGCCTTGTGTCCAGGGATTCTGGGAAGGTTCCGGACCTACTGCGACCCTGAACTGGATAAGTGGTTAAAGACAATGAATGAATTCATTAATTTTACAATTAAAATGGTGAACACGTATGCTAAATGTACTTAAGCTAAAAATGGTTGAAAACTGTAAGGGAGTTTTATTCACTCACAAACTACGCAGTAACACTGAACCTAATAATTAGATTTGTAGTAGATTATGATAGTAGTCACATACTACTGTGTCTCAGTTCAGATATGTGTTATATATATATATATAGTCCCTGAATAAACTGGTTTATTCTCCATACTTGTGGGTGGTCATGTTTTAAATAGGTTTAGTACAAAACCTCTAATACATCCAGTCCAAATTGGCCAATATGATTTTCTAAGCCCTTAGTATACACAATCAGAACTACATTCTCTGGATAGATCTGAATTAAGATATGTTTTTGCACTCCCAGTCTTATTTACTACTCTTGTACAGTGTTGAAACTGGTAAACAAGCCAAAACAAAACAGTAAGATCACACTCTCTGCGCTAAATTAAATCCAGTCTCCTCAGCCATCCACAGCGCTGAAGCGCAACAATGAGATCACGAAACAGACATTGTTTTTCCTCCCACCAATGCCCTTTCCAACAAGAACATAAATTACAATCTTCCGCCTCGCTCTGATGTGAAAACCCGTTCTGAGTGGATGCAGAGCCTACATTAAGTAATACAGGATAATTGCGAATTACAAAAACAATGGGATGGAACCGTGACCGAAACCAAGCGAGAGCGGCTGGTGGAACTAATTTCAGACATCCTCTGTATGTTTTCAGACAGCAGAGCATATGGGCAGAAGGAGTGAAAGCCCTTGAAAATAATAGTGCCAGCTGAGTGTTCCCTGGATCGGTGCCACAGAGGAACCGTTTCTGATTCACTTTTTAATGATTCCTTAAAGAAGTGAGAAAGTCAAATCATGTAAAGGGTCGATACCAGTTAAATCAACAGTCAGTTTCATTTTTAACTTAAAATTACAGTTTTACAGAAAATAATTGCAATGCTCCACTGACCTGTAATAGGGAGAATAGAGCCTCTTTTCTTTCTACTACAGGCTCAGCACTGCAGGAACAGCACTATGTAAATTCAGGAGGCAGGCAGGAAGATTTTGAAGAACCTACTCTATACTTGAGTATGATTAAACACATGAGAAATTATAGCAAAGTCAGTAGTGATTGTGTCCTGATGGTGTTTATATAAGAGGTGGAGTCAGTAGGTTAATAAGGGTGAATTTGTAGGTGGCTGTTGTGGGTGGAGCTGTAGCTATAGTGTCTATATGAGTGTGTTTTAGATGGTGTTTACGTAAGAGGTGGTAGTTAGTAGGTAGTTGCTGTGAGTGTGAGTGTACATCCCTGTATTGTATCTTTCTTGTGAAATCTCTCTATAAAATTCTTACTGTACTGTACTGTCAGAATGGCATAGTAAATAGTAGGCTGTACTTTACTACAATTCAACAGTAAATATGTTACTGTGTATGTAACCTGTAATATCTGTAATATTCTATAAATTACATTAGTCTCAAAAAAAATTCAGATTTGACACTGCTCATTATAATGTGTCCTTTTTTATTTTATTCATTATTTTATTCGTTTTCTTTTTTGTTTTCTCACTACAATACATAACATGAAACATACTAATATGTCACACACTACTGCTTGGATGTAAAGACACAAATATTTCGTGTCTAAGCAGAAATCCGTTGAAACCACACACACACACATATATGGTGTGCCTCAAGGTTATGTCTTCAGACCCTTTACGATTTGAAATTTTACAACTGTAATTATATATATATATAGTTTAGTACCATACATTTATAGCTGCCTTTCTATTGGAAGAGCTCTTGTGGTGCCACTGTAGGAAGTGAGAAAGCATGTTTACAACAAATATAAAAATGGTTACATTTTCCATTTTGCTCCAAGACCTCCTTTAAGAGTGTATATTGTAGCTTTTAACACAACTAAAGTGACTAAAGTGACACCACTGCTTGAGCCCTTTTTCCGTCTGTGCTAATTCAATCCATCAGCAGATTACATGTGCTTAGAGTCCACTTCAGAGTCTCCAGTTGTCACTGATAAGGTGGAAGTCTACTTTGAGGCAAGGTGCTTTGAATTTCAATGTGCACTTGACACAGTACTTCGTATTAGTCATTCAGCAGTGGCTGAGCTGCTGTACTCCAGCCACCCACCCACCGGCCCACCTGCTGGTGTTTTAAAGCCCTGCTCTATTTTACACCCTCGCAGTCCACCACAGAGCACTACAGACCTCCATCCAAACCAGAAGCACTAATGAATGCTAGGAGCCAGGGTAGAGGGTTGTAAGAAGTTAAAGTGAAATGTAGTTTTCAAGAACCAGTGCCAGCAAAATAACGCCACATTAACTCTGCTTGGTTTGCCATAGTGAACACACTTTAAAAATGTCCTCTGGCATCGTCTTTAATTATTTCACACTCACTGAAAAATCACTGAAACAAGAAAGTGGGGAAGAAAAGGAAATGAAGGGCAAAATCATGAAGTGTATATACTTAAAATTAAATAAATGAAAGGTAGTCTCTGCCTTTTGCATGTTGCCATAATCTATTACATAATTATGTCATTAGTTATTACATGACCACTAGAAAATGATGTAATGTCACACAATGACTAATTACTCTTGACCTAAATGAATTAAGTGTAAAGCAAAGCTAAGCGTGTAGGTGTGAGGGGAATCTGAGCAGGGGGTGTGGGGAGAAAGAGAGCGAGAGAGGAGAGATTAATAGAGAGAGAGAGAAGAAGAAAGGTGGCAAGTTAAGCCAGAGAAGAAAGCGAGAGAGCCGTGTGGGGATTAAAAGTAACTGCTGGAGCTGTGGTGCTGGACGTGCTGTTTACACTGCGCTTGATGAGGGATGAAGTCGTTAATCTGGGAAATAAAGCATGAGGCATTCCGTGCTGCAGCTGGAGACAGATTCGGTTCGGACCCGCTCCGTTTCCTCTTTTCACTCCCGGATTGTTCCATATTCCCTGCTCGGCCCTTCGCTAGCAGGGTCTGGACTTTTGTGTTTGCGGGAATTAGAGCCGATGTTCTCTGGAGCACCACTGGCGCACGCTGGTGCGTTTTCCATCCAAAACAAGCATGGCGAGATGGTTGGCTGACTCAAACAATAAATACGGCCGGTCCCCTAACCCACGTCACAAGTCAGGGCCCTGTCACCTGAGGAGACCACCGCAATCAGGTTGTTTAACTTTAACCCCCCTCCGCCCCTCCACCCCACAACCTGCCCCCTCCTCACTCCACGGCCAGGAGAAGGAAAGCATGCAACTGCAAGCTGTCAGCCTTTTTACAAGTTTGGGACCCATTTTCAGTAAGAGTAGCATTAGTGTTTTACTCAGTTTCATTATTACATTTTGTGATTATTACCCAGAGCATAGGGCAGTGATTAATAAAGGGTAACAGTAACAATACATATAATCAATGCCTATAACCTGCAGGTACATTTCTGAGCCTGTAATAAAGTGAAGTTACCAGCAAGATGAATGAGAACTCAGTATTTCGGAAGCAACTGGCAACATTTTTTGCGTTATGGTGGTTTATTAATAACTCACAAAGTGTTTATGGCCTAGTAATAAATATAATGAGCTAGTTTTCATAACTTAGTGAGGTAATAGAGCAATGCTGCTTTCTAAACAAAAGACAGGAGTTTAGTTTCCTACCCAGATAAACACATTACACCATTTAGAGTCCTTGTGAAAAACCTCTAACTCCACATTTGTCTTTGTTACTTGCATGTGTATGTGCCCAAATGTTTTAAATGTTAATGAAAACTCAACTGGAAAGCACTGCTTAACCCTTTACTTTGTTGTTGTCATTTTATTGTCAAATGGTACTAGGTCCAGGAAGAAGAGGAAAAGAACAACAACAGACACCTGGTTCTAGGACTATCCCTTCTACCCTTTTACCCTCGTGGCCCCACAAATATTGCCTGAGTAAATGTTTTGACTGGCAGGAGCTAGCTGGCTTCAGTGAAAACCACTGGTAACCTGTTTATGAATTAGCAACATTCCTCCAGTGAGAACGTGAAAGTGCTGACCTCAACTGAAGGCTTCAGTGCCCTGCCAAACAACTAACCCTACACGATAAGAAAAAAACTTATAGTAAACTGTCTATGAGGTGATACCCCTCTTACCACTAGGGTGTACCACACAGGTACGTCTTGGGTACCTTTAGATTGGGAAGGTAACTGTACTCCATTGTAGCTATACAGTTTGAAATGTGTTAATGTCTTATACAGCCTCTTGACTCCATGCTTAGTTTTTCTTTTATATCAAAATAGTACTCAAAAATAAACAGACCACAGAGCATTTCTCTAATTCTAAGTGACATAATATTTAAGAGCATCAAGACTGAATTAAAAAGACTTCTTCTTTTTCTTCTTCTTCTTTTTCTTTGTCTTCTTCTTCTTCTTCTTCTTCTTCGTCTTTCGGCTGCTCCCATCCGGGTCGCCACAGCAGACCAACTGTGATCCGTACATCGATCTGGCACAGTTTTTACGCCGGATTCCTGACACAACCCTCCCTGTTTTATCTGGGCTTTGGGACCGGCACTACAACACGATGCATTCCAGTGTCTAGGTATGAATTAAAAAGACTAAAGACTCAGTAAATATACATGTGTGTGTGTGTGTGTGCTAGTGTGTGTCTGTGTATGTATATATGTAACCTGGATTTTTTTTTTTCTATTTGTACATGATTGTGTGTAAGTAATGTGTTTTGGAACATGCAGCAATGCCACTGTATTCTCTGGACTGATGACTCACCGATAGCTCTGGAATGATTGAAAGTGCATTTTGTGATCCAGAACTAATCATCTAATAAGGATATCTGACCTCACGTATGCGCTCATGCCTGAATCAATTAAAGTCCTCACGGTAATCTTCCAATGTCTAGTGCAAAGCTGCTGCAGCAGTGCAGGGGCTGTTACTGCAGCAACAGGCAAAGCAGCTGACTGTATCAGTTGTGCTTAAGACTATTAGCCTTTTCACTCAGTCCAAGGCCAATTAGCATCAGCCTGTATGAGCTGTGAATGAAACTCCTGGCATTGTGAAGCTGGAGGAGGGGGCTTAGTATTAGTTTTGGATGGGGGTGTGGGTGGGGTGGTGTGGGGGCTGGGGGGGGGGGCAGTAAAATGGCAGTTAGAAGGGTACTGTTGGAATGACATCTTGGAATCCAGCTCAGAGCCAGTAGGAATGCAAACATGACAGTGGTTAAAAAAACCACACTGCGGTTTGTTCTAGACGTCTTCAGCAGCTGTGCTCACTATGAAATATGCGAGGGCTCCAAAGGGCAAATGGTAAATAGGTCTGAAAAGCTTTCTTTAATACAGTTTAGAATATAATTCAGTTATCAACCTTCAACTTTGTACTTTATAATTAAGCACTGTGAATCATTCAGGGTCAAATACAGTGTGCCAAACATCTGCTCACTCACTGGACAGATGGTCCATCTTAGAGCAATCATTGCTACAAGGATTTGATTGCATGAAACATAATCAGTACAGATACTGAAGTTGGATTATTAGCTCTAGGTTGGAAAAAAAAGTCATTCAGACTCATCCCAGTGGTGTTTTAGAGAGTTTCATCACTTCAGAGGACGCTGTTCCATTGTTACACATTCCAAGGGTGCTTTACAGCCCCTCAGCTGACAGTTTGCATTAGGTGTGGTGACCTTTACGCTCATGTGCATCTGCTGTATACTGCCCCATTTTAGTGGCAATACTTTACAGTGGTGATTGTACACACAGTGTCCAAAACAGCATTGGGATCAGGTATCTGTTTGGTGTACGTAAAGCTCTAATGTGTTTTTGTGTATGGTATAAATCAAATTCATCATGTAAACATTCTCCTACTCCTTTAATGGCAACAAAAATGATGACTACGCTATGTTCACGATTACTAACATCAAATACACCATCTCACAAATACTTTGAATACAATATTATCCCCAAGAACTGAACAAATCTTCTACAGCATTTTTTAAATTGATGACATCCATAACAATTTTAGTGATGAGTGAAAATATATATATTTATATTTTATGTAGGAGTTGGTGTGTTCTCCCTGTGTCCACTTGGGTTTCCTCCGGGTGCTCCGGTTTCCTCCCACAGTCCAAAAACACACATTGGTAGGTGGATTGGTGACTCAAAAGTGTCCATAGGTGTGAGTGAATGTGTGTGTGTGTTGCCCTGTGAAGGACTGGCGCCCCCTCCAGGGTTTATTCCCGTCTTGCGCCCAATGATTCCAGGTAGACTCTGGACCCACCGCGACCCTGAACTGGATAAGGGTCACAGATAATGAATGAATGAATGATATATTTTATGTTATATTATGTTAAATAAAATGACAATTCTCATTTTCAATACTATACATGTCACACCATAAAAAGACAATAGTGTGAGCGAATATTTGAAATTTTAATTACAATTATACATTACACACACACAGCCAAAACATAAATAACGTTTTAAAATGTATTTGTACATCTAACACAAACCTTGTTTATATATAGTGTATGGTCTGTATTTAATGCAGTTATGAGACTCCAGTGGCAGGAATTGTACAATGTAAATGGTGCAGTGAAATGGATAAAAGGGTTAATATCTGACTAATCACCCTTAAACCTAACCCAGAAGCCTAAGCTCACAAAAGTGTCAGGATTTTCTTTCCCAAACAGAGCTAAAATAAGTCTAGACGAGCCTTTAGAGTTGAAGAGGTTAAGTCTTCATACCTTTAGGCATTTTCTCCATAAACGGCTTTTACAATAATCGCCTATTGTTGATTTTATAAGGAGGCATAAGACACTCTGCAAAAAAATGTCAGTAACTTAACTGTCACAACTGAAAGTAGAGCTGTAAGAGCAGTGAGTTCTGAGACTGAGTGCACCAAAAAATTCCAGTGTGAGGAATTACTGCCTTGTTTCAAAGGGTGATTGCTAACATACTACATTTGTCCTGAATTCCACAGCAGCTCTCTCTCTCTCTCCCTCTCTCTCTCCTTGGCCTGGCTTAGCTTTTTCCAGGGGAACTCCTTTTACACTAGTGCTGTCTAATTCTGCTCTCAGGCAGCCTACACTCATTTCACTTCTCCAAGTTAAGCAAATAAAGCCCAAAAGAAAAAAAAAATTGGGGGGTGAGTGTGTGGGGAGGAGGAGGTGGGCTGCTTGGGACCACCGCTATTACAACACTCCTCTGTTTTAATAGAGGGAGTTTACTCTCCTAGTGACTTTGTAATGGGGTTTTCTGCTGTAGATAGGCTGAGGAGAACAGGTCAGAGCTCAGCAATGAGCTAAAGAAAGATTGATTACATTTATTTAATGTGTGTGGGATCGCTGATAGATATTTAATGATTTGCAGTAATACGCTGGAAGAAAGCAAAGCTCCTTGATTCCATTGTGTACATTTCCTCCTGAAAATTATACAAATATAGAAACGTATTGCTAGTGTGTGGAAACTGAAATTCAGTCCGACCTTACGGTTATTTTCAGTGTTCAGAGTAATCCATGACAAATAATCTCAGACGGGAATCACAAAATGGCAGACCTCCGTCTGAACCAGGACTAAGTGATGGTTCCATTCTGATCCATGAATAATAATTAATGATAATGACTTATGATGTTCATGAAGTGCTATTTTTTTCTGACATGGTAACAGACAGCAAACTCAGCCAATAAAGTTAAAACAGCTTCACTTATCCGAGCCAATCAAACGGACTGTTCACCCTGCATGGCCAACAAGATGGATTTAAGAGTGAGGACAGAATGGCTTGCTCCAAGATGAGGAAAGTTAAAATTTGAAAGCTGAAGGGACTGAGCAGTTAATCTCATTAAACAGCTGTCAAGTCAGTTCTAAACCATTGTATGTTACATGCTCTGAAAACGGGACACAAATAAATCCTTCAGCATACAAACTCCTGAGAAACTCCAGAGAAACTCCAGAGTATAAAGACCGGAGATGTCCCGGAGTAGTCCTTTCACACAGCACACAGCACAGTGGTTCTTTCTCATGGATTATTTTCTGTATCGGATGTGTTTCTTGCAGCGGGAAATGTTCCATGTGCTTTAGGCATGGGGCGGTGCCTGTGCAGCGTGTACAGGAGATGCTCTGTACAGACGTGGGAGGCTGTGTTCACATTTGCACACACTCTGAGTTTCTGGGATAAAGTCTGTGTAAAGTCTGGGCCAAATGTTGCAGGTGTTTGAATTCATACACAGAGCACCTCTGGGTAAACTTTTGAACATTTCTGTGTTACGGTGCACGTGTAAAATATTAGCAACTGGACTGAATTTAATTTCCTCCTGAACAAAGTCATAATTCATTAATTAAGTATATAATCATGATTCCCTGTGCACAATACCGCGGCAAATTCTTCTAAGCTAACTCCCAACTCCCACATTTGTACATCTTCAGGGAAAAAGTCTTTCAAGTCCCTCCTGCCAAAAGAAGTGCTTCACCCACAAGGATGCTTTATATATTCATCAAGGGGTGTAAGGATGTCCATTCATGTTTTTACTCATATTTCTAGAAACAAGTTGATAACACTTTACAAGAATGTAAGTGCATTAAAATGTTCCAAGTCATCAGGTCCGAACTGAGGGGGTGGGAAGATGGTGTTGTGAGGCTAACGCCCACGTTTCCACCCCTATGTGGCTCTGGGCCTGATTTGAATCAGACAAATTCAATGCATGTGCAATGGCACTCTCTTGGTGTGATGTATTACTCATGCTTTGGACTATGACGGTAAACAATAGGGAATTAGGGAGAGGTTTTTAATTGCTTAACGACTCCTCTGACAGCAAAGCTAACATTCTGTCTCTACTCCTAATCCCCGGCAGAAGGAGCTCACCACCACCTTATGTTCTTCTGCCAAGAATGAGAGCGTTGTGGGAATGTGGATTTCCTCTAATCTTAACATACACTGTGGCGTACATGTGGGTTTGCGTGAGTGTGTGTGTGTGTAGCCCACACGGCACTAATGTTTGCTCATAACTCTTCAGCCACACTGAAGATAATCTCTCACTTCACTTTGACTTATGTGTATTTGTGTTATCCCAAATTCCCTAGTGACTCTAAGCCTTGGAACCAGAATGCAGGTCCATTCTGGCTAATTCTAGTGCAGATGGGGATACAGCACTCCAGCTATGTCTCACCTGCGATTCTATGCCTTGGTATATACTACATTAGCATGCCGCCAATACAAGTGCTTCCCGAGGGAAGTTCTGAAGTTCACATGCTTCCTCCAAGACATAAAAAAGAGTTGTCACATGTAAAGTTTTGGCCAGCTCAACACACTTGGAGGAGAACATTAACTGCGCATCTCCATTACATCAGGCTGATTTATGCTTCTTCACTGACTCACTGCCTGCCATTGTGAGCGTCTGTACTTCTGCATACTTCCGACACCGCCAAACCACTAAACTAAGGCTGAATCACAAATATCATCCTACACTCTGTTTACTACACAGTGGAGTGGTCTAGTCATATTAGTGTAATACATCTGTAAAGTGCACTATTTAGGGAGTAGGCCGCTAATTGGAACAGAACATAGTTTACATGAGGTGCCAGGAAAGTAATAAATACAAAGCCGGCACATTATCCCCACCTGGGAAGTCTTTAGACAAGACTTCTGACACTACATTACTCTCTGTATATTCTCAGTGTGGTGGGACTCTTACGGGTACATATTCAGTACTTTTAGTTAGTGGACATAACTCTATCCCCTTTTCACCTCCAGAACATAGATCTTACACAGTTCTATAATGATAGATTGCAAACATTCCCCTTTCCTTCTGGAGAAGAGAATGTAATGTGCCTTTGGGGAACACAACTGGACTTTAACGCAGTTGCTGTGTCTTTAAACGTACATTTGCACAGTTTGTACCTTTAGTGACAATAATGCACCTGTATGGTACTTATTTTGTTCTGAGAGTGTAAAGTGTGTTGTCCTGAATAACAGTGTCTTCCAAATACCACAAAATGAAATGGTAATTAAGGGAGGGAGGGCCATTCATATTATCGCCTGCTCTGTATTAACCCTATCAAACGACAATAGCTACAGCTTTTTTTAGTTAGTTTTCTGGTAACCGCCAACACACTGTCAGCACGGTGGCTTAGTGGTGAGCACGTTCGCCTCCCAGTGCTGGGATCCTGGGTTCAAGTCCCATCTGGGTGGAGTTTCCATGTTCTCCCTGTGTCTACGTGGGTTTCCTCCCACAGTCCAAAAACATGGAGGGTAGGTGAATTGGCTTCTCTAATAACTGTCCTGGTGTACGAGTGTGTATGTGAATGAATGTCTGTATGTGTGAGTGAATGTGTGAGTGCCCAGATATGGATCGGCGCTCTGTCCTGGGTGAAGCCCTAGTGCCCGATGCAGTCCTCCAGGTGGACGGTCGTTCCTGGTCGAGAGTACGCTGTGTGCGTTTGGCTGCCGCTTCTCGCCAGTGTGTGTGTGGATTGAGTGTTCTGAGCGTTCTGAGCAGTGTGGATTGGGTGTCTAGAAAGGCGCTATATACGTGTAAAGATACATACATACACACACTGTCTGTTGCTGGGTTCTCTTGCCTGACCCGTGGAAGCTATTTTCGAAGGACAATTTTGCCCGTTCTTTACCATGACCCTACTAACCTCTGTGTTTTTATTTGTTCCCTTTGTCTGGTTTTCTTTCTCCTGTCTCTCTCATGCTCTGAGATGTCCTGCTGCTCTCCAGGTGTTGCCCTGATCCAGCCCCTGTGTCCTGTACAAGATCCTGGCCTTGTCTCCTCTACACTATCATGTTTGGCCATGCTGTTTTATCTCAAATTAACTCTGCACCTACTTTTAACTCTCACAGGATCACTGACCACCTCCTCCTTCATCAGAGTCTTACATCACTAATATACTACATTCACATTACTATAACCCCTTCATCTGTCATCACCTCACTTTTACTTCTGTTCTGTTCTCTGTTGTGTCTCCGGTGTCGACCCGAGGAGGATGGGTTGAGTCTTGGTTCCTTCCTTATGCGCTGAGGGAGATTTTGTTTGCCACTGTTGCCCCTGGCTCGCTCATAGGAGGCTTGGACCCGGATCTCTGTAAAACTGCTTTGTGACGACTTTTTGTTGTGAAAAGCGCAATATAAATAAAATATGATTGATTGATTGATTTTACCCCTCTACACAGAACAGCTGTGCTCTTGGACACCCTGGTTACAGCTGTTAGTGACATCACAAGACACTCATGATCTCCCACTGATAAGGCCAACGCTTGACCACTCAGGACGTAATCTAATAGTGAATCTAAAGCAAGGCCAGTAGTGTTTCTCATTAGACTCAACAGTCTGTGAAGTGATGTAGAACACAACGGATAATTTACCTGTTCAAGGATCTTGTTTGAAATTGTGTGTGTGTGTGTGCCATGCTTATATCACATTGTGGGGACCTGCTCTTCCTGGCAGGGGCATCAGCTGGCCCCTATAATGTAAAGCATTACATTTTTATAATTTCCTTTTAAGACGTTTTAAAGTTAGCGTCAGGGTTAAAGTAGTAGTGCGTATGGAATGCTAATGGTAAGTCTCCACAAAATTAATGGAAGTATAGGTAATGTCCCCTTAATTCAAAGACACAGGATTGTGTGTGTGTGTGTGTGTGTGCGTTTACCTTTGCAGGCTCGTCTGTGACTGATGGCCTTTGTCATGTCTCTGTAGTAGCCCTCTTTGCAGTAGTGGCAGTGGCGTCCGGCCGTGTTGTGTCTACAGTTGAGACACACTCCTCCGCTCCGGCGTCCCGACAGTTTATACAGCTCCATGTTGAAGCGACAGCGGCGAGCGTGAAGGTTACACTGACAAGCTGAAAGAGAAGAGACCGAGAAAGGCAAGGGTTCAACTCTAGAGCACGATCTGTTCACAGATACAGAGATCCTTATGAGAATGGGTTCCTTATTCAGAGATAATAATAATAATAAGGATTCATACTAACACTAATCCTTACAGTAAACATACATCTACACGTAACCCTAAGCAAAAAACTTCACAATAACATTTACCTAAACCCAAACACTAAGCCAAACCCGAAGCTAAAAATGATTACGTGTCTGAGACTGTGAATAACTTTCTAGTGTGCAACCTGCCCAAATAAGGAAGCAGAGCTATGCTGTTTACTCTTTAGGAAAAAAAATAATAAAAACCTGAACAGCATTGAAAAACGTATCCTGTAGTAAACAAACATGCTTCTAATCTCAGCTCTAAGATCTTTCCTGAGTGAAAAACCCACACTCTCTGTCTGTATTTACCTGTTGAATTGTTATTGATTTTATTTGGCCTCATGTTATCCAATGAATGATCCATGTTTCGTAACTTAAACATAATTTTAATGAATCATCTCAAGGCCACACAGTAAAGGGGTTGTCTGGTGTTAAACGCGGCGGCTCATGGCACGGGCCCAGGGCTTAGAACACTCACGTCTGTATAGCAACAGACTTTAGAGAAAATACGTTTGCACTGTAGGGATGCGGAGCCGTTTCCTCCCGTCTCTACACATCTCCAGCTCAGAGGGGGAGAGCAGGAGCGAGGGATGGGAACAGAGGGGAAGTCTGAGTAGTGCCCTGAGAAAGCGGTGTTATTTTAATGACGTCATTGGATCTCAGGCCTCTGTCCACACCAGAGATTCATTAAAAGACAATAGCTTTATAAAAGCAGTTGGCTAGGAGATGGAAAGATTCTCTCTCTCTCTCTCTCCCTTTCTCTCTCTTTCTCGCTCTCTCTGTCTCTCTCTCTCTCTCTCTTTCTCTCTCTCTCTCTCTTTCTTTCCCTTTCTCTCTCTTTCTCGCTCTCTCTCTCTCTCTCCCTTTCTCTCTCTTTCTCGCTCTCTCTGTCTCTCTCTCTCTCTCTCTTTCTTTCCCTCTCTCTCTGTGTCTGTCTACCTTTCTCTCTCTCTCTCTGTGTGTCTACCTCTCTCTCTCTCTCTCTCTCTGTGTCTACCTCTCTCTCTCTCTCTCTCTCTCTCTCTCTGTGTCTACCTCTCTCTCTCTCTCTCTCTCTCTCTCTCTCTGTGTGTCTACCTTTCTCTCTCTCTCTCTCTCTCTCTCTCTCTCTCTCTCTCTCTCTCTCTCTCTCTCTCTCTCTCTCTCTCACATATGTACACTCACCTGCTAAAGTTTTTTTTTTTTGCCTGGCCTCTGACATCAACCGTGAAATTGAGCTGCTCCGCCTATAGATCCGAACTCTTTATGGCAGCTATAATTTTCTCCACTAAAGTATTGAGTATTCACAGAGGAAAACTCTTGCTATTTAATGCCACTAACCAGAGCTTAATCCTGGCAGCAGTGTTTTCTTATGATCTGTAAGCGGCTCCCTCACAGTTCCTCAGCACTGATAACTTTCATAGTGGTTAGGAGCCATTCAGAGCAGATATTTAATATGTCTCAAGATTAATAACTGCAGTTCTGAAGGCTTAACCCTTTAATGCCCTGGCTTATTATTCAGCGATTACACTGAAGCCTTGGCAGTGAGGGTTAAAACACCTGGACCCACCTGGAAATATAAAGCATTAAGGGGCTTTTGTGTGTGTGTGTGTGTTTTATGCTTATAGTATATGTTTTTATTTGATTTATGGACTTTTCTGGAATGTAATCAGTGTCTTGATTTGTGTATTAATCTAAGGAATTAATTCACAGTGCAGCAAAGTTTTCTGATGTGTTCATCTCTCTACACACATCTTAAATTCACTTTTATTTGGTACAACTTCCTAAAGGTTTGTCAAACACTACCAGGTTAAACAGAATGATTTTAAGTTTCTGTGACAGTATTGGTTTGGTTCTAATCACAACAGTGATGCCATAGCTTAGTGAGTATAAGAGGAAGAGTCTGCTGTTTTAAGCTGAAAGAGTTAGAGATGAGCAGGAATATCTGGCACACACCTCCCCTCCACACAGCAGATAAACTAAACAACAGAATGTTACACTGAGCCGTGTAACATATGCATCTCTCTCTCTCTCTCTCTCTCTCTTCTCTCTCTCTCTCTTCGCTCTCTCTTTCTCCTGTCTCTCTCTGTTCTCTCTCTCTCTGCTCTCTCTCTCTCTCTCTTTCTCTCTCTTCTCTCTCTCTCTTCTGTCTCTCTCTGTTCTCTCTCTCTCTCTCTCTTTCTCTCTCTCTCTCTCTCTCTCTCTCTCTTCTCTCTCTCTTCTGTCTCTCTCTTCTCTCTCTCTCTCTCTTCGCTCTCTTTCTCTCTTCTCTCTCTCTCTTCTGTCTCTCTCTGTTCTCTCTCTCTCCGCTCTCTGCTCTCTCTCTCTCTCTCTCTCTCTCTCTCTCTCTCTCTTCTCTCTCTTTCTCTCTTCTCTCTCTCTCTTCTGTCTCTCTCTGTTCTCTCTCTCTCTGCTCTCTCTCTCTCTCTCTCTCTTCTGTCTCTCTCTTCTCTCTCTCTCTCTCTTCGCTCTCTTTCTCTCTTCTCTCTCTCTCTTCTGTCTCTCTCTGTTCTCTCTCTCTCCGCTCTCTGCTCTCTCTCTCTCTCTCTCTCTCTCTCTCTCTCTCTCTTTCTCTCTTCTCTCTCTCTCTTCTGTCTCTCTCTGTTCTCTCTCTCTCTGCTCTCTCTCTCTCTCTCTCTCTCTCTCTCTCTCTCTCTCTCTCTCTCTCTCTCTCTCTCTCAGTGGTACATAGTGCTGGGACAGTAAGCATATGGCCGGTGAGTTTTATTTATATTGTTATCAGGATGGAACATGACACTTACAGGGGCAGTATTTCAGAACTAATAAAATAGAAATCAGAGTGTATTGTGAGGCTGTGTAATGCTTTAGAAGATCTGACTGAGGCCTGTCGGTGGTCTGTAAAAGAATACACGTTGAAAGCCCCCTGTGTTTTGAATAACTGTGTTTTGTTTTGTTTTCAGATTGTTCGTCTTTCTGCTTCACTGATTATTTACAATGTTGTCTTTCGCTCAGCATAACCAAACCCTGTGTGTGTGTGTATGTGTGCAGGTGCGCAGGAGAAAGGCCCTCATCATGGCTCATTCTTTTTTAATCTCTCCATCTGTGGCCTTGTTGGCTTTGAGGTTACTGCTCCAAGATGAAACCCATGGACAAAAAGAAAAACTACACGGAAACACCATTCAGCCCATATAACACACACACACACACACACCCACACCCTCACACACACACTGCTGCAGCTTGACTCACACCTGCCCCAGCGGTTACTCACCACGTACGGGTGCTCGCACACACACACACATGCACACACAAACAGGAAGGAGGTGTTAGGCAGCTGTCAACTTTTTTATCCCCCCCACATTTCAAACACTTGGCCCACTCAGCACGTTCACAACATACCAAAGCCAGGCTTTGAATCTCTTTCTCTCTCTCTCTCTCTCTCTCTCTCTCTCTCTCTCTCTCTCTCTCATTCCTTCCTACTTTCAAAGGGATGCTCTGGGAGAAGGTCATTTTAAGGAATAAGGAAATGGCCAAGTAAATACTTAACAATGTAGACTATTATACACAGGTTAATAACGTATCAACACACCATGTTATTAATGCAATTAATGCAGTGGATGCTTCTAGCTGTAGCCCCAGCCTGGAGCCCAGCTGCTCGTTCGCTGTTGCTTTGACTCTGCACCTCTGGCCCTCTACAGCTTTCAAGCATCTGTTTCCATTGTTGTTTTTTAGTGAAGTTATTAATCAACACATTCACGGTTACAGACAGATTACAGCTTCAGTTCTTCTAGCTTCACTTATTGCACAAGGCCATCTTTAAAGTTACTGTTATTACATGTAATTACAGCATTAAAAATGAGCTTGATACAAGTGTATTACCAGGAGCTGCACTGCTATAACCCATCTGTTAATGTGAATGAGTCGGTTGCTATATTGTTGCTGCATATATTGCTACATTGTGAATACACACTTAGAATACAGTAGGTGCCATTGTTCCAGATACTAAATAGACACTGTTTCTCTGTGAATTAGCCTCGATTTACTATGTGTAAATCTGTGTGCCTGTCCTTGGCCTTTCATAATAAGGGCTGGTTTGACTCTCCCACACCTCACACTGCTGTGGCCTTTATCACTGTCCTAATTGTCCCTCAGCTCTGATGCCCACTGCTCTGATAAGCTGTATTTAGACCAGCAGAAAGAGAACAAGCCTCAGTATATCAAAAACTGTCTTTGGAAACTATAGCTTTGAGAGAAACTGCCCTGCAGCCATTTTAAAACATTAATTACATCTAATCACGGGGGGTGGAGTTAATACTGTAATCATAGCTCCGCCCACAACAATAACACCCTACTGATACAATGATTCCACCGCTTTTATGTATACTTCATTAGAGGCTATTAATGTACATGGCTACCTCATTTTCTATCCGTGGTTTGCGTGGTTTGTGTAAATAGCCGCCATATTGGGTATCTACTCATTATTCAAACAAGTGAAGAGAAATAAACTTGAGTGTAACATGTTTTCCATTAGATTCCATGGTAAAAATGCTAATATGGCTAACAGCACATAACAGTCTTTTTCTCTTCATTATGCAACACTGTAAGATGCTTTATCCCACTGCTAAGAGGAGGTGGTCTCCTGTGATTGTGAGTGTTGTGAGACTCTCTCCAGCCCTGGGAGAGGAGATGTGAATGTCTTGAATTTGTCTTTCCCATCTACATGCATTAATACTGTGTTCTGAAACCAGGCGATTTGTCCCCAACCATATTATTTTAAATTGGTAAAGAACCTTTAAATTAAGTGACATTGCTTTATAATTTTAGGTTTTTCACACTCACACATCTCTTAAACATATAAGGTTCTTAATGGAATAAGAAGTGTTTCTTCTATGGCATTGCCCCAAGTAGCACCTTTATTTTCAAGAGTGCCTCATTTTACATTTTCAATGTGACAAAGAAATACTGGGACAGTAATATTTTATAGAATATTATAGTAAATGATAGAGAAAAGTGTTCAGAACGGACATCAGAATCCACGAAAGCACATACTGCAGTGTTTACAGTTTAAGTTTAATAAAAACTCAAGCTTTTCATTGTTTTGTTTTTCTGATAATTGCCTGATCCAGTCCCTGACGGCTCTGAAGCAACATCCTGCTTTGACATGGTTTGGCACATGCATCAGGCATCGTCTACAGATGATCTTCTGACAGATCTCAGACGTGCTTTATTGTCTGTTCCCAGCGCAGACAGACAAGAGTCTCTCCCCAGTGTTTGGGCAAAGCAAGGCATTCCTCTGAAATGGCTGTTTATCCCAGATCAATTAACCTCTCACTGCCTGAAGTCCATAATTACAGTCGCCCCATTATGGTCGCGTGGTGAGTGCCAAGTCAAACAAAGCACTCATCTTCTCCAAGCACAATGATGTGAAGGACTGACGTTTCAATGCTCCGTGGATTAGCGCTCATGTCAGAAACACTCTCGCCTGTCCGAGAGCACGCTTTTCCTCCTGGCGCAATGCTTAATAGCGCCGAGATCTGTTTGCTTTCGTCATTTTTTTTGGCTACATCATTGTGATTACTGTAAGCAGTGCTAGTGCCACAAATCTCTCTTTGTGTTTAGGGTTGAGGGATCAGGGAGGGGTTGGGATGGGTGAGTGTGTGTTTGTAGCAGGCCTGCTTTAGTGGGTGAGATATTGTTTGGCTGTGTCTAAGGGTCCCTGTCTGGAGTACACCTCTAAATTTCCCCACTAGCATAAGACTATGGATTTCACGTGTTTATGGGAAATTTAATGAAGCTGGCGCTCTGACACAGGTTTGCATTTTAATATCCTGGACAAAACAAACCCGGGTGAGATGCTAAGTCAAACTAATAAACCCATTAGGTGGAAGGATACGAATTATAAAAAAAAAATCTCCACAACGCTCCATTTGGAAACGCTTGTTTTGAAGCCCACGCAAAGCACTCGTAGGCCTTGCATAACTCAAGAGTAGCGTGTGGGTGAAGTATGAAGAACGTCCATTAAAATGCTGAGAGCACATATTACTTTATCTGCACGTGTTATTTAGTGCTGCCATTGTGCTGCAAAGGCTACTCAACAGTCATTATATTTTAAATAGCATGTGATACTACATCCATTATTCATTTAACATGCATTATTATATTATCATTTTTTGTTATATATTTAAATTTACCCGATCTTTACATGTGTGAAAATCAAGATCAGCCAAAACATTAAAACGACCATTCTACATTCACTCTCCGTTTTATCAGCTCCACTGCCGGTGTAGGTGCACTCGGCACCTCTACATACACTAGCCTATAAACTATAGCTGCTCTACAAACACTGTTAGTGCCCTTTCATCCTGTTCCTCAATAGTCAGGACCCCCGGAGTACCACCAGGGCGCAGGTGTGATTCATGTGGTGGATCATTCTCAGCACTGCATTGACACTGATGTGGTGGGGTTGTGTTAGTGTGTGTTATGCGTGGATCAGATTCAGCAGTGCTGCTGAAGTTTTTAAAGCCCTCAGTGTCACAGCCAATGAGGTAGGTGTGTGTAGTGTTTGAAAACTCCAGCAGCCCACCACCACGTCAGTGGTCACCAGCCCAATAATGCTTGTTCTCTGGTGGCCCTGTGGGGTTTCTGATCATTAAAGAACAGGGTGAAACAATGTATGCGGAGCAACACATGGACTACAGTCTGTAATTGTAGAACTAAAACGTTCAGAGTATGTTTTTAATATAAAATTACATTAGAGATTAATAATCTGACAACAACAAAACTTTCTGTTTTCGCAATCTACAGGCCCCCTAGTGCCGACCAGTTCAGATATTATTGGTCTATTTTTTGCATATTCTTTTCTAAATTTAACTAAAATTACTTGTTAAATATTGCGTTGTGTTGAGCTGATAGTGAGCAATGAGGGGTGAATGGGGTGGAACCCCCTGCTGTTAAACAATGTATGCCCCTCTCCGCTAAGACAGCAATGCTGAGATGAAACCTGCAGCTCAACTGCAACTTTCCTGACACCAAATATCTGTCACAACTGTTGTGTTTAGTCCCAATAAAAACACTTTTAAAAATGCAGAGCTGCTTGGAGACACCATCAGACATATACATTCCATCTGTGTTATTTAAAAAAAACAATATGCATTGTTCAACTGAGAGACCACCCAAATAGGCATTATTGCATTTTATGACTAGTCTGAAAAGGAGTCAAGCGAACAGAGAAACACATCTGGGGTCGGTTTACCAGACAGAGAAAAAACCTAGTCCTGGACTGTATCTTACTTTCAGCTGTCAATCTCCATTCAGCATGCACTATAATAAGGACTAGGCTTAATCCCTGACCCTTAATGATTGATCATCGTCATGTAGAGTATTAACCCCGTGTCAGTGTGGGTTTCCTCCGGGAGCTCCGGTTTCTTCTCATGGTCCAATAAAACACGTTGGTAGGTGAATTGGCGACTTAAACGTGAGTGTGTGAGCGAACATGGGAGTGTGTGTTCCCTCCAGGGTGTGGCTCCACCCACCACAACCCTGAACTGGAGAAGCAGTTACAGACAATGAATGAATAAATGAATGAGCCACATCTGTTTTGCAAAGCATTTGTAAGCGCTTTCTAGAATTCCATCATCTGCACTGCACATAAATCTCCTTTTACTGTAAAACCAGCAGAACTTTCCCATCCTCTCAGTACACCTTCACACTGTCAACATTCCCCTGCATTGAATTTTTGGACAGGACATTTCAAGAGCATCTGTTGCTTCAGGAGAATTACAACAGAGTCTCTTGCAGAATGACATCAACACTATGAATCTTTTTTTCCCCTTTTTTTTCTTTCTTTTTTTTACAAGTTTCCGGAATGCTTTTGAAGGCAAAGAGGTTAAAAATATTGGCTGACTTCTAACTCTGGGCAAATGGATTCACTTGATTATTGTTTCATGCCTTTGGCACGGCATCACCTTGGCATTTCATAAACAAATAAAAGATGAAGGGAACGTGGCACCGATGGACGGAGAGAGAGAGTTAGTTTAGACTTTGATCTGCTCCGGCTTTTAAGAGGAAGCCAGTGATTGAGTGGAGAAGGCAGGACGTAGGACCTAGTAATGGGCTACGCATTGGAAGCAACATTTTACAGGTTGACAGTGAGAATGAAGTGTGGCAGAGTGAGCAACTGTGTTAGCGGAAGGGAGAGAGTCTATTACAAGAAAGTATTTCTGTCTATCACAGTGCTGTCTCATTCCTTGGCTAAATGTTTGCTGACGTCATGTGGATATTAAAAGAGGTTACGAGCCTCTGTGGTAGAAGTTTTTGGATTCCAGTTAAAAATTTGATTTAGGTTTTCTTTCTCCTTTTTTTTTTGTCAGGGTGATAAAGTGTGGTTTGGGGTGCTTTGGGTTGGTGGGGGGGAGCAGGGTGTGCTGTAGCATGGCAGGCAGAATTCAGACTCTAAAATAAACATAAGCAAAGATGTCTTAAAACATAATTAGCTTAATTATCTTAATTAGCTGTGTCATAATGTAATTTTAAACCAGGCATATATTACAGAGTTAGCTTCGTCTCCAGCATCAGATTAGAGTTTTCCTTTCCACCTTAAATGATCAGTATTTACAGCAAACTACAGGATCTCACATTATGGTAGTGTAGCATTTTAAACTGGAACCTGAACAAAGGTTGCAACAACTCATTAGTTTGAACCAGACTTTTTCCAGTGTTCTGTAAAGCTTGTCCACCCTTGCAACAGTTGCCATGAACAAAATTGTGGGTAAAGCAAGCATGGATAGACCAATTAAATGCCTACTCAAACTTGATATGAATAGCCTCCCTTGTGAACAACTGCATTTTGTGCCAGTAATAATTACTTCTGCACTAAACCCTGTTTATATTAGACACAACAATCTTTTCCAGCCTGCTGTGAAAACATACCAAACACAAAGGGGTAAGGGATAAGAGCAAAGCTGTGACTTCTGAGATGTTATCAGATAAGATGGTTAGCTCCGCTAATGCTAGGTGTTACTTTTATAGCCTTCGGGGTCGTTCCTGAGGTAAAAGGCGTCTTCAAAGTTTTGATGATCAGCTCAGAAGTTTCTTTTAACCTTATAATACCTGCTTAGCACCCAGAAGAGTGCATTTTGTGCTGGGAGAAAGGATTAAAGATTAAGAGATAAATAGGGCTAGTGCGTTAGCAAGAAAACAGAATGTTCTAATAAAAAGAAAGTGAAAGGATTGCTTTTTAGCGACATTTTTTAGTGTATAACCATTCACGCAAAGACTCAGAACAATAAGGATTGCGTAGATGAGTAGACAAGCATTTAGTGATTTTCACATAAATGTGTCCTTTAGATTAGCTGATACTACATTTTTTAGCTATCAAGGGGCAGTTCCTGAGGTAAAGGATCTGGAGTTCCGTCTCTTAAATCACTTTTAACCCTCTGTCTATTGCATTTTGCACATTTTTTTATCGATTATATCCACTCTTACCAACAACTACAGTACTAGTACAAAGTTGTAGCTTGTAGTTTGATCGTAGTTAGCCACTAATCCTGTACGCTATGTGACACATAACTTTATTCACTCCAGGTCCAGGGGCAGCTTCTTCCTGGCTGAATCCCACAGTGGCAGTCCTTAGAAGCCCGCTGGCTGCCCAGCCGAGTGCGCCGTGATGTAATGGGGAGGGGGGCTTTCTGTTTTATGAGCACTGCTCTGTGATCTCTTGCCGACACCAATTAGCTGAGCAATCAGACCTCCGTGCTTTTGTGTGAGTAACTGCTCGTAAACGCCACAGTTGCCTAGCGAAAGTTAGGCGCAACGACTCAACAAATACAATTACCCTGAAACCAGACCAAGCTTTATCCCCGTAGATGGGGAAAGACAACCTGGAGAGGTTTTTTTTCTCCCCCTATTTGGTACTAAAAATGGTTGTAAAAGTGTCATTCCTGGACATGTGCGGACAAGCGTAGCTTCTTTTTCCGGTTGCTTACTTTTTTTGCACAGGGTCTTTTTAGCAGAGGATTATCTCATGTCCACAGCCACATATCCATTACTTTGGACTTTCATTGGTTGTGTAAACAAAATT
This sequence comes from Hoplias malabaricus, assembly GCF_029633855.1. Classification (NCBI taxonomy): domain Eukaryota; kingdom Metazoa; phylum Chordata; class Actinopteri; order Characiformes; family Erythrinidae; genus Hoplias; species Hoplias malabaricus. The sequence continues at coordinate 38,623,590 of NC_089812.1, read as the reverse complement.
AATCTTTCAAAACCTCAGTGGCCCCCACTGGTGTTAATCACCGTCATTTTTCTCCCAAAGTGTGTGCTCATTTAAAAACAAGTATGATGTGTCATTTTCTCCTTTGCCTTATTTAGTCTAGCTAAAAAAAAAAGCCAAAAATGCTGGTAATCCATCAGAAATCAACGTGAGAAAAATGATTATGTTGTGTTTTTAAGTGAGCATGATCAAACGTAGTGGGCCTTGAAACCCATCATCATTAAGACCGGTGATGTAATATTGGGTTTAATACCAGAGTGAACCATTAACTAGCTCACTTGCTCATTTGTCATGACATTTAATGATTTGAGCGTGGCCCAAAGAGACAGTATAATGCCTCATTGAGTTCAGGCTTGCTGTCATGTGTTTGCAGTTTTCTTGCAAGCGCTGCAGTTGTTGCCTTGTTCTTATGCGACACGCCACTGCAAGAGACTCATATGTGGTGCGTTGAGGTGGAAAATAGACAGTATCTCTGTTGTGCTAAAGCATAACTGCTTAAATGCTGATGTGATTTTCGCAATACCCATGGCCTTGGCTTAACACAATGGGTCTAGACAGTTGTATAATTGTGCAATCATAATGTCCAGATATGCAACCCTCTGCTAAGTCAACACGGCTGGTACGCTTTAGCCAGTTATAACATATTGCGTCCAACAGGTAATGATATATAATAATGGGTCTATCTGAAAGTACATATACTGCAGAGAGTTCTATTAATGTCCCTGGCTATCACAAGGATTCACAGAGGACCTTAATTGTAATTCGTTTTAAACCAAAAGAAACTGTTCCAAATGTTCCCCACACTGCGACCTCTGGTTCTCAAGCCCTTGGAGTCTCTCTGCCTCACTCCAACTCCAACTACTACACAACCAGCACAACCAGAGCTGTAGCACTCATCAACAACAGTGGGCACTTTGCACTTTAAGCTTAAACTAAACTGAACCACCAAAGTCCTCTACTCCTCTACTATACAGACGTATTCATTTTGCAATATTCATATCATTCTGTAATATTCTGTATATAGTAGTTTTTTATAGATATTCTTACCAGCATATATACATGTTCACATTTCCTTATGTCCTCTCCATGGCTCTTTATTACCATTGTTCTTTATTTATTGTATTTGTATTAATTGTATTTGCCTTATTGTAATACGCTTGTCTTGTCTGTTAGTATGTTGTATGTAATGCATATGTGCTCTCATCAAAACAGATTCCTTGTATGTGTAAAATACTTGGCGAATAAAGTGATTCTGATACTACTCCACCATCTCTCACTGGATCTCCTGGGTAGGGTTTCTGAATCAAAAAAGAGGGAAAATAATCCCAATGATCCCTTTACTTCAGAAGGTATCTGATATACCTTTTAGTAACAGCAACTTGCACTCACTTAACTTCATGAGCGGCCAATGTGGGAAAACAGTGGCCTATAAACTTTCCAATTAAAAGCTGCAGCTGTCATATTAGCCACGGTGATATTTCAGGGCTTCTGAGGAGTTTTTGCGAAAATAAACAGTCCCACTCAAGGGTCAACAAGAACTGTCACATAGAGTACATTTCCTGTTAGTTCAGAACATTAATGAAATAAAATACACCTCCACCAGTGCAGGAAAGACTTCTTAGTGCTCAGAGACCACCTTTAGGTTACGTCCAAAAATGGCCTTCAAGTATGTGTACTTGAAGTATCTTCAGAGTCAGAGGAAAATGCAGAAACATACAGAAACTGAGCCGGTATGATCTGGGAAGTGGATCGTTCCCAGCACAGCAGAAGGCTTAACAAAATGTCAGTATCTTCAGAATTAACTGCATTAATTACAGCTTCCTTTCTTTTTTCCACACCTCCAATGTTCACACTTACTGTAAAACGTAGACGTCTCACAATCCAAATATTCTCAAACACCTAGCCCTTCCTCATAAACATCAAGATCTGAACACTGTTCATCTGATGGTGACAGATTTGCTGCTCCAGGTCTTCCACGATGTGTGAATATTTCTACTTCTTTTAATAATTATAACCTCGGATTTAAAACAAAACTATAGTTTCAAGTTTTTTCTATTGACATTCCCATGTGTTCTGAGCAGAGAATCCAAAATATAATCTTCTCAGAAATATCACCTGTCACACAGGTTTTTTAATTGGATATTAAATCAGTGGAGGGTTGTCTCTAACACTTGCATGGCACTGTAATGAAACATGTTTACGCTTTGCCTCGTCCCTGACCTGTTGACGACCTAGAGACAAACTAACAACATTGTAAACTTGGTGTTCTTTGGGAAGACCATGAGAGGTTACATTTTATCTCTGACCAGTCTGTGAGAACCTTCCTTAGAAATTGATTAAACACTTAGAATTGTAACTTTTTACAGAGAGAAAGGCTTTGAAGCTAAGTACAGTTCTGCAAGTATTTAGTTGATGAAATGGTAGCCGTTTGACTCAGGACTTTGAGGTTTTTAATAATTTTCCTAAATGAACAGGTTTTAGTTTCTTAAATACAGAGGAATATGATAACAAAGACCAGAGGCACACAGAGGCTAAATTTGGTCCCTAGTGCTTCAACCAAGAACAAGCGATTACCTGCCAACCATTAGGTGGACACTGTCCAGTCTGAAAGCGAGACTTTATTTCTTTTAGGCTCAGTGTATTTTGAGGCAACATCTGAAAAATGCTCAGTAGAAAATGGTAGCATCTGCTGTAAAATCAACTCGTTAAGGATTGAGTGAGCCCTAAGCGACAGAGGAACTCGAGCCAAACCACAGAAGCTGAGTATCTCCAGCTCCTCCAGCTCTGCTGTGAGATAAAGACATCCCTTAAAGCCCTGGACACTAGATGCTGCAGAATTTGGCATGAATGGATATGCTTCCCCTAGGCTCATAAATCAGTGAGGACCTCAAGGAAAGTGGTGGTGGGGGGTGTAGTTTGGGAGAAGAAGCTCTTCCCTTTCCTGGCCTGCATTCCTGCTGTTCTCCAGCCTGGTGTAAATCAGGCTTGTGGCAGTAAGGCCTCCAGATGTGTGGCCCATCAGCCCCAGTGCTTTACTCCCAGGCCTCAACGTCCAGGACCCCGCTGTCAAATGATCCATGAATAGGAATCTCCCTCATTTTCGCTTGCCCCATAACCCATGCAAAATAGCGCTGGCCTGGGAGGCAGTGGACGTGGCTGAAGACGAAGACTAAGGAATGGAACTTCTCCGTTGCAGGTGTCATCAATCCATAACACCTCCAGCCTCCTTCTCCACCACTGTTGGAGATTTAAAGTCCTTGAAGGGTAGTAAGAAGCCTCATTGATGCTGCTTTATTGGAACGTGACCCTCACAGCTGGGGAGGGCTTCTTTGGTGTGCTTTTACTAGGCGTGAAGTTGACTTGGGTGATTGCAGGGGTTGATTTGATGCAGAGGGCCTTCCATGCTTCACCGGAGTGCTGGATTGCAGTAGGCTTCTCTTCTCCATATTGGAAAGTTAAAAAGACCCACTTTGCTTGTCTTGGCGGCTTTGACCAGAGATAATTCAATTAAAAACATATTGGACTGGCAAGTGGTGGAAAATTGAAAGATATTAGAGTCCTGGGGGCTACAAGGTTCATTTTTTGGGTTGATGCATTAAACTCTGGCTTAAGTTGAAGTGCTGAGTTTCACTGAACTAAGTAGCTTTGAATTCAAACACCTTAATAAGTTATAACTGGAACCACCGAATAATTTATGGGAATGAGTCTACTGTTAGAATCTTTTACTCACGGTTCTCACAGTTCCTCGCTGTTACTGAATGGCTGTTTTCTACATGTGACTCTTCTAGCTTGAGTCTACTGCTGCTTCCCCATGCTTTAAGCAGGATTGCCCCGTGCTTCATATACTAACAAATGTGAGATACTTTCAGGTAAATGCCCCAGGGGACCCCTGTAAAGGCTGTATCTATAAGTTCACCAGTCTACAACCTGTCCACTACTGAAGAAATTGCTCAAAGAACACAGCACAACACAGCTCAGTAACACTGAGAAATATAACTGGATCATCACATTGATTTATCCCTCTTCAGGCTTTAGGAGAATGTGGTTTAGTGTCTATAACAATATTTGCATTTACAGGCACTTAGTAATCAGGTCTTAATCAGATTTGTGCATCTTTTATCTGATTATTCATATAAAATGTGTGGTGTGTTCTCTCTGTATCTGCGTGGGTTTCCTCCGGGTCACTGTCTGTGAGGAGTGTGGTGTGTTCTCTCTGTGTCTGCGTGGGTTTCCTCCAGGTGACTGTCTGTGAGGAGTGTGTGTGTTTTCTCTGTGTCTGCATGGGTTTCCTCCAGATGACTGTCTGTCAGGAGTGTGGTGTGTTCTCCCTGTGTCTGCGTGGGTTTCCTCCGGGTGACTGTCTGTGAGGAGTGTGGTGTGTTCTCCCTGTGTCTGCGTGGGTTTCCTTCAGGTGACTGTCTGTGAGGAATGTGGTGTGTTCTCCCTGTGTCTGCGTGGGTTTCCTCCGGGTGACTGTCTGTGAGGAGTGTGGTGTGTTCTCCCTGTGTCTGCATGGGTTTCCTCCAGGTGACTGTCTGTGAGGAGTGTGGTGTGTTCTCCCTGTGTCTGCATGGGTTTCCTCCAGGTGACTGTCTGTGAGGAGTGTGGTGTGTTCTCTCTGTGCCAGTGTAGGTTTCCTCTGGGTGACTGTATGTGAGGAGTGTGGTGTGTTCTCTCTGTGTCTGTGTAGGTTTCCTCTGGGTGCTCCAGTTTCCTCCCACAGTCCAAAAACACACGTTGGTAGGTGGATTGGTGACTCAAAAGTGTGTGTCTGTGTTGCCCTGTGAAGGACTGGCGCCCCCTCCAGGGTGTATTCCCGCCTTGCACCCAATGATTCCAGGTAGGCTCCTGACCCACCGCAACCCTGAACTGGATAAAAGTTACAGATAATGAATGAATAATGCAAACAGCATTCTCTTGATTTCTGAATAGGGTAAAGTCTAGAAATCTGTTTGAGAGAGCTGCATTTTAGTCCAGTCATCTGATTTCTCAATGTGTGTCTCATACCCTGATTAATTTCCTTGTTCCTGGTCTACGCATACACACAAACGTAACCGAACAGAGCGTAGAACCGTCTCTGACACATCCTTTGAAGTTCTCTCATTGTTCTGCATCTAAAAATCCATTAAGTACCACTCTCTACTCTTAACAGCCCTTACCATGAACACATGACCAGCAGATCGGTCTCTGTCTGTAATGAAGGGACACACACGACGTCCAAGAACAGACGCCAATTTAGAAAAGCTTGTCTCTGTCTCAGCAGTGTAGTAAATGTGGTGAGAAGGGCACTGCTGTGTAATATTAAACATCAAATAAATAAATAAATAAAAAGAGATTTGTAAGTAAAGCAGGTTCATGTTTACAAATAGATGCAAAAGATGTTTATGCCTCATCTTCCTGTGATATTACCGGCTGTTGCAAAGCAGAAGCAGTTTGTAACTAAAAGAAGTGCATGTAAATGTGTTTGGATTACTTTTAATCTTATTTTGTGCAACTATTGGATGGTTGCTGAATCCTTTGGACTTTAATGAGTGTGTGTTTGCTACATGCCATGCCCTGATTTTAAAACTGTTAATGAATAATCAGTGGTGGTGTTTCTTAATGACATTCTGTATTTCAAATAATTTACAAATTGTGATCTCGGCTGATTACAGTTACTATCATTATTCTGAATACATTGTCCAAATATATCCCAATATGTTACAAAAATTACAAAAAAAATTACAGTACATCGTGCATATATCTGCAAAATGATTATGATATGATTTGTTATAATTTATAGTTATTTTACAATCACTATGCGAGCTCCTGTCCTCTGCTGGCAGCCTAGTCTCATGATGAAATCATACATATTTTATTATAAGACCAATATGTTGTCTGGCAAACCAACATAAAACAAAAAATTTGCTTTAAATCTTCCCTGAACATTACCCCAAACCAAACACAAACTTCTAAACCTGACCCTTAAACCTATCTAAGTTCCAAAATATTAGAACATGCACCATATTGAGCAGACTTTAGCCTACGCAGTAGCCTGACTCCAGAAATGTAACTACACGCTGATGTAGACCACAACGATTGTGATTGGTCAGTAGGTGGACGGACATTGTTTAAGTTGAAGAAAAGTAAAGAAACATAAATTTCTCAAACTCATAGTGAGAGATTTCCTCAGACATGGTGTGGGCTTCAGGGATGAATAAAAATTTTGAACAAAGTATAAATACAGACGTCTCCAGGAAAAAAAAATTACTCAAAGAAGAGCGAGACCACACTAGAAAAGTTTTCTTTGTATTAGTTACTTTCCTGGCACCTCATGTAAACTATGCTCTGTCCCAAATACTGACCTACTCCCTAAATAGTGCACTTTAAAGACTGATAAAATTTTATACTACTAGACGTTTGAGATTCAGCCAAATGCAGACACCAATGCAGAAGTATAGACGCTCACAATTTCGTAGGGCTCTTGCGAAGCCTATGGTGTAGACTCTCGAGTCATTGCAAAAGAATAAATTGTACTTAAATGCTATCACCAACATTTAATCCTAAACATAATCTTAAACACAACAGTAAACTCCAAAAAGTTAAAAATGAAAAGTTTTTTGGTTTGGAAACGTTAGCTAAAACTGAACAGTTCATTTTCGTAGGTCTCTTTGGGTACACAAGAGTGTTAGAATGTATTTAGTGAAACAGCACCACCAGTGGATGGGAGCTCTATTAGATAACATAAAATAACTTTAAGCGAAGTGTTGGAATGACAGTGTTTTAGTAGGTATGGTTTTAAGTGCGATTACGTTTAGACGTGATGTCAGGTTGCTCTGTTAATTATAAATTACACTTTAGCCTCAGGAAAAAGGAACAGAAGCATGGCACCCTGTATTCCACGAAGGTCTACAGCACTGTTGCTAGGCTAATAGAGATTAAACACTTAGCCTGGCTGGAGATGTTTTTCTGAGGATCAGCACGTCGGAGCTGGAACGGGCAGAGTTCCAGTGTTCCAGAGTTCCCCACTGATCTGCCACACGCTCCGGCTGCAGCCCAGGCCACAGCGGACACAGGAAGTGACTGAGCTGTAAATTACTAACTCCGGGTGACCATCCATCCTCACTGTGGCGTGTTTATTGTACCTTTTTGCCAAGCTTGTCCCAAGAAAGTCATATATAACCCAGCCATCCCGCCTTTTGATATGAATCTTCTCCCTGACAGACGAATGAGGGAAAGGCATGTTTCCCACTGACATTTCAAAGGATATTTCAGTAACACTAATTCATGGCACTAATACAGACAAGGCTAATTGGTAGATAAAAGTGTGGAAAGTGAATGCAGTAAAGGAAAAACGTCATGGATCTAGATTTTCTTTCCCTCCAATTTTCACCACATACGTTTCACAATATTCCCAAACAGCCTTGTAGCTAGGTGGCTTTCAGCAACTGGGCAAGACAGGAAGAGGGTGAGTACTTCCTGCTGCAGGCAAAAAAAAAAGTGTTGTGCCTGGAAACAGGCTGAAGTCAACTACTTCCTTAGTCAATAAGTACACACCATGTTTAGATCGAACCTCCTGATAGGCTCATGTTCACCCTTAGTTACACCTACGTGTCATCACTGTTTCCCTCTTCTATTGGTCCCAGTGAGGTAGCCCTACATGGTTTGAAAAGAAGTGATGGATAAATATAATAAACTACAAACTAACATACACTGTCTGTCCAAATGTTTGTAGACAGCCCTCGTAAAATGTATATTCATAAAGACTGAATTAATCTACTTTAATGTTCAGCCATTACTTACACCAGTGTTTAACTGCACAAACAGATTGTACAGTCACCATAGAAACACATTTCCAACAGAACGAGACGCCCTAGTGCAGCCACATGTAGCCTCCGTACCCAGTGTCAGCTACAGTGGTATAGAGTGGTACAGTGGTAAGTGCTGGGGAATTATCTAACTGTGTGCACTGACAGGTGAAGTGAATGCCCTGATCATCTTGTTATAGTGGTGCTGTGTTCATTTCCTTAATGAAAACAATGGCAAAAAATATTCAACGACACCTGTTTTTCACAGTGGAAACAACACAAGAACTAATACAAATAAATATTTGAAAATGAGAACTATTACAAAATGTTTTACAATTTTCATAAACGAATAAACACCACACAGCACTGTAAAAATAAATGGACCCCTGATTCAATTTCTGATCTGAAAACAGAAAATTGCTAAGAAATTAAAACAGGAAAGTGCTCCGTCTGGTAGCAAGGTTGTCAGGGAAACAAGACGTTTACTTTTCCTTTTCCCCTCTGCTCTGGAACCATACACAGCAGAAAGAAGGCATTAAAGTATCTGCTACTGTTTTGGTATAAAATGGCTTGAGTTGAAAGAAAAAAAGCACTTTCTTCCTTACATTCTTTTGACATGGGGCTTATATCACAGTGAAATGTACAAAATTGTTTTCAGAGTCTGATTCCAAATCCATTCCGCTGAGGATTTCCATTCCTAGTGAGAGCAAAGTCTAAAAAAGAATTTAGTGAAGAGCAGTTGAAACCGAAAGAATCAAACCACCGAGCAGCTAGGTGAAATTCACTATGAATGATATAATGATGTATAGAGCTGAAAGTCTTGGAGTCGACCCAGTCTCGGTTTAAGGTGTTTAAATATAATAAATATAATGTAACAGCAGTAAGGTAAAATAACAAAACAATAATAATAATAAATAAAAACAACAACAATAATCATTCATTATCTGTAACCCTTATTCAGTTCAGGGCGCAAGGCAGGAATACACCCTGGAGGGGGCACCAGTCCTTCAAAGGGCAACACAGACACACACACGCACACACTTTTGAGTCACCAATCCACCTACCAACGTGTGTTTTTGGACTGTGGGAGGAAACAGGAGCACCCAGAGGAAACCCACGCAGACACAGAGAGAACACACCACACTCCTCACAGACAGTCACCCGGAGGAAACCCACGCAGACACAGAGAGAACACACCACACTCCTCACAGACAGTCACCCGGAGGAAACCCACGCAGACACAGAGAGAACACACCACACTCCTCACAGACAGTCACCCGGAGGAAACCCACGCAGACACAGGGAGAACACACCACACTCCTCACAGACAGTCACAAGAGGAAACCCACACAGACACAGAGAGAACACACCACACTCCTCACAGACAGTCACCCGGAGGAAACCCACACAGACACAGAGAGAACACACCACACTCCTCACAGACAGTCACCCGGAGGAAACCCACACAGACACAGGGAGAACACACCACACTCCACCCAGACAGTCACCCGGAGGAAACCCACACAGACACAGGGAGAACACACCACACTCCTCACAGACAGTCACCCGGAGTGGGAATTGAACCCACAACCTCCAGGCCCCTGGAGCTGTGTGACTGCGAGACTAACCTACTGCGCCCCCAACAACAACAATAATAAATAATTAAAAAATCATTATAATATTTAGCTAAATATGAAAAAAATCCTTATTGACAAAAACTAGACTGAAATCTAAGTCTAACATTAATTAAATTACTAAAATGAGACTAAAATGAACACATAGTTTAGTCAAAAGACCAAGTCTAAAACTAAATCACTTGTCAAAGAGCTCAGATCCTTACGCTTGACCACTTTTTCTGCTTCCAACATCACCTTGAACAGACTCATCACTTGCTGCTTAATATACTCCACTCCTTGACAGGTGTCATTGTAACAGTATACTCCGCTGTATACACTTCACCTCTGAAGTGGTGTGGTTTTACCTTGTGGCTGATCTGGGCACAGTGTAACAAACTGAATAAAATCATCATATAAACCAACAAAACCCTTCCTTTAAGAGCCAGCTGCACTTTAAAAGCCATAAAGGCCTTCAGCTGCAGTAATTAACTTTCACACAGCACTGGTGTCAGACCTGTTAACTTTATGAGTTTGATTTACTATGTCTTCCTCTGGGGGAGGGGAGATAAGAATCCCTGGTCCTGCAGTTTTATTGATTGTTGTTCTTATGGTTCAAACTCAGAAACTGAGGTCACAGTGGCTGAGGAGTCTTAAATCGGACAGGAATTCCCTGAGATTCAGAGACACACACTACATCACCAAAAGTATTTGGACACCTGCGCATCCAACAAAATGAAGGGTGTAAATAAGGCGCTTGTCCCACCCTTTGCTACAGTAACAGCTGCGATATATTTAATGTACTAAATCATAAAATGACCAGAGTGTGTCATCAGAGAAATAATGAAACATGCTTGTTAAAGTTGAAGTACTGGCATCTGTGACAGCACTGCTGCAGCCAGTAAATTCTTCCTTGAGGAGTGTTCTTTCCGGAGCGGAACTCTATTGGTGTTTCAGCCTGGGACCCCGCCAGCTGCCCTTTCACCGTAAAGTTACCACAGGTTGCCAGGTATGACACACAAGCAAGTGATCAGAGATGGCGTTAGATTCTAAATTTCCATGACACCAGACAGAGTGAAATGAGAGGAAATGCTGGGGATGTATTTGAAAGATGGCAACAGCTTAGAGCCCAGCAAAACTACAAGACAGATCCAGAATTAGCTAATTTTCTATTGAAAAAGTTACAGCAATTAATAACTCTGTGGTTTGAGTATTTTTAACAAAACCCTGAGGAATAATATTTCAAAAGGTAACTTCAGCCTTGCATAGTCTCCCATTTATAGTGGAACTACACCTTCAAATACAAACATAGTAAATAAGAAGACTTCCTTTTTCCTTCTAAAAGGTTCTATAGGGTGGAAGGGAAAAATCAAAAAGAAAGACAACATCCACATTTTTTAAGGTGGAACGTTTAAGGTGGAAATGCAAAGTCAAATATGAAACTAGTAAAGACAGGAAAAAGGGCAGCGACTCATTCACTCTTTGCCTTTCTCTAGTGCAAGTAAATGTTGTAGTGAAATGATGAACACACTTCTGTGTAAACACAGAATTTTGACTTGTATTGTGCTCATTCATTTGGGTTCAGTTTTCCTCAAATTGGCAACCTGCATGAGCTTCACATGTGGGGAGGAGGAGAGGGCAGACAACTCTCTCCAAATGCAGAGTGTGATATCCATTTTAAACGCTTGCTGTTTGCGTTACAGATTGCTCCTTTAAAGTAGATGAAGGTTCATTATTGTAAGTAAATTCTGGAGAGCTTTATAACCCTCTAGCCAACATCTTACACTGGATATGATGACATTGTTAATGCCTGTCTGTGGAGAAGATACAAACACCTGCATCCACTATGAGTGAAGGTTAAAGTAGCTGAAGAATTCTGGGATTAATGCAGTTGTAGTCTGTTGTATCACAGTGTGGAAGACTGTGCTAACTTACTGTGTCCTAATGAAACTTCCAACATTAGCTGATCTATGCCTCAGTGGTCCATTGTGGGCTGTTCCGATTTCCATCTGTGTGTGTGTGTGTGTGTGTGTGTGTATGAAGGGCTATCCTGTGGAAATGGAGCTCAACATCTACACAAATAGACCAATGTACATATGTCATGATAGCTGCTGTGGAACAAGGACCACTGACAATACTCCTCCTCAGTGGACCCTAAAACAAACAATGGAACATTGCACAAAGACAGTGTGCAAGCATTAATACTCACTTAGGTCAAAGCACACATTCTGAACCATTCAGAGCTGACATAAGATATTGGAACACTGTTGTAAGGATTTGATTGCATTTGCAAAAATATCGGGTATTGGTGCTGGATGATTATTTCTGGATCAGAAGGTATAATCACAAAGGTATTAGATGGAAATTTACAACTCCAGAGAACCGCATTCCACCGTTCCACCCTTACAAATATATATTTCAATTTCCTTATATTAAGTAGAATTTTTAAAAGTATATTAAAATATACATTATGTAGTAAGTGTACTTGTAAGTGTACTATATCAATACTCTGTGGGACTAAACTGAATAACTTTTTGTATCATTTAAATATACTTTACGTCTAAGAGCAGTACACTTTGAGTACACAAATATATCAAAGATTTATTTGTACTGCAACTATACTAAAAATAAACTATTATATACTTATATATTGTATTATAAATTAAGCCTGTCATAATACTTTCAGACCCAACCTGGTATC
>NC_089812.1:38598971-38608971 GCF_029633855.1 Hoplias malabaricus | reverse complement strand
TCCTGCTGTTCCTCATTTCCAAAATTAAATCCAGCAAGTGTCTCTACACTCTCAGGCATCTCAGGAATTAGGCAGTGTTGCAGCTCTGGGGACTCAGAGACAGAAGGAGGATTAAGGTGAGGAGGATAGAGCGGGGTCAAAGTGTGCAGCAGCTGGGAGGGATGGAGAGATGGAGAGATGATTGGAGAGAAGCGGAAAGGATGGTGGTTGGAATGCTGAAGAGGTTCCAGACCTTCAGAAAGTCCTTCAGAGACACCACTACTGAAGACGAATCAGGACGAGAAGCGAGTGGCTGTCTGAACACACTCTTGTACTGTGACCAGAGCTGTTGGAGATCTGAGGGGCTCAGGGGCACATAAGTAATGACTGTACACTCAAAGTAGGAGGGCTGTATTCCAAACAGAACCCTTTACTTCTCAGATTAACAGTGATGAGCAAAACTCAGAGACCACTCATCATTTAAGGGTAGATACAGAGGAAAGGGGGGCTCCTAAGAACCCTGTCCATCCTTCCACTGTGAGAATACACCCTAAAACTGTGGGTCTGAAAGGACGTGTAGATGTGAATCCATGAGGAATCAGGCAAGTGTCCCACACTCAACCTAACAAACAGTTGCTGGCCACAACACAGAAATTCAGAGTGCATTATTCATTCATGCAGCTTCACAGCGTAGCACTGTAAACACTTAAAGTTGTGCTTTAAATCTAAACCCCACCCATATTCCCCTGGGCTAATGTGATGTTTGGAAAAGCTGGTTCAGCCTAAAGACACCAGCTACAAAAGAGAGAGGGTTTGCAAGTGGAGCATGGATAGGTCAAACAGACCAGCGTTTCCCCACAGAACATTCACTGTGGTCATTCTATTACTGGACCATTCATAACTGCAGTCGGTAGCTCCTTTCCTGTTGTGTAACAATCTTTTGTTGTTATAGCGCCCCTAGGCTTGCAGTTGCACCATAACATAATCATACCTTCCAGCCCCAATAAGGATCAACCATGTGACGTTTCCTAAAATTCTAGGAAAGCATTTGTGAGTTATAGCTCTAGTTATAGCTATAGTTAAATGTATGTCTCATTTTTTACCCGTTTTTGGGAGGAGTCTGGAAGCCACGCAGTGATGAAGCTCAAACACCCAAATCCCGCAGTTTGCGGGTAAAAAGCACAACTTATATTCTCAGCTTTATAACTCCAGCATGCCTGAGGGCATCAGTGTGCTCCACATATGGTTAGAAACCGCAGATCCTAGAGTTTCTAAAAACAGTGCTCTCATCAGGTGTCTCTGGGAATAATCCAATGTGAAACCCCACCTTTAAAACAAGGCACTCCTTTAAAATGCATGTTTTATTCTGCTGTGATAACTGACTCTCCTGCTCAAATACATAAACAACAGTGTTTACTTTCAGTTTTGTTTTGAGTCGCATCCAGAAAAAAAGACTCATTCAGCAAAAAACATGCAGTTCTTTTTATGTTTTTTGTTTTTGTTTATGTTTATGTTATTTATAGTGTTTAACGTTTTTGTAGGTTTCACATCAAATAACATTGGATTAGATGTTTTATGTATTCTAAATAAACAAGTATTATTTCATCATATTTTTAAAAGATTATTATAATAATAAGTGTTACTGTTATAAGCAGCTGAGTAAATTGCCAATGTCCCAAAACAATTTTATTTGTTGGGATATTGTCCATTTTGGCCCTGAACTAAATTCCTGAAAGTCTGGGCCTGCTGTGACTGTCAGAGTTTTATTGGTCATACATCCTACAGCTGAGAATATCAAGAAAAAATATGTCCGTCTGATGCTACTCATTTATTTTATCACAGTAATATGCCATGTAATAAACTGTTCAACTAACCACTAAAAATATTTCAACTAACAGACGCCACAGACTAACAATTTCTGCAAAGATACCTGATGTGAGAATATGTTTTGAATGCTGTACATTGAGAAATATAATTTCTCCAATAAAATTTTGGTTAAAACATGGCCAGTTTCAAGAAAATATCAAATATCAATTAGCGTTTAAACCTGAGTGATTACATATTTGAGTAGTCTTTAGAAAAGAAAACAACATATTGAATGGCTATATCACATATTCACTGTTTAATGAAACTGAAAGAAGCACTGAAAAAAGAAACGGAAAAGCAAAATCCTGTATAGGTAGGGTCCAAAGCCTTAAAGATCAGGTTCTTACACTGTAAAAATTTTCTTGTAAATTTTACAGTAAAATACTGGCAGCAGGGTTCCCAGGCATTTACCGTATTTTTACAGGAACATTACTCTATTTCAAATTTACAGCATATTACTGTAATTGAATAATACAATAATTTACTGTAAATACTGCGATTTACAGTAAAATACTGGCAGCAGAGTTCCCAGGCATTTACCGTATTTTTACAGGAACATTACTCTATTTCAAATTTACAGCATATTACTGTAATTGAATAATACAATAATTTACTGTAAATACTGCAATTTACAGTAAAATACTGGCAGCAGAGTTCCCAGGCATTTACCGTATTTTTACAGGAACACTACTGTATTTCAAATTTACAGCATATTACTGTAATTGAATAATACAATAATTTACTGTAAATACTGTGATTCACAGTAAAATACTGGCAGCAGAGTTCCCAGGCATTTACCGTATTTTTACAGGAACACTACTGTATTTCAAATTTACAGCATATTACTGTAATTGAATAATACAATAATTTACTGTAAATACTGTGATTCACAGTAAAATACTGGCAGCAGAGTTCCCAGGCATTTACCGTATTTTTACAGGAACACTACTGTATTTCAAATTTACAGCATATTACTGTAATTGAATAATACAATAATTTACTGTAAATACTGTGATTCACAGTAAAATACTGGCAGCAGAGTTCCCAGGCATTTACCGTATTTTTACAGGAACACTACTGTATTTCAAATTTACAGCATATTACTGTAATTGAATAATACAATAATTTACTGTAAATACTGTGATTCACAGTAAAATACTGGCAGCAGAGTTCCCAGGCATTTACCGTATTTTTACAGGAACACTACTCTATTTCAAATTTACAGCATATTACTGTAATTGAATAATACAATAATTTACTGTAAATACTGTGATTCACAGTAAAATACTGGCAGCAGAGTTCCCAGGCATTTACCGTATTTTTACAGGAACATTACTCTATTTCAAATTTACAGCATATTACTGTAATTGAATAATACAATAATTTACTGTAAATACTGTGATTTACAGTAAAATACTGGCAGCAGAGTTCCCAGGCATTTACCGTATTTTTTTACAGGAACATTACTCTATTTCAAATTTACAGCATATTACTGTAATTGAATAATACAATAATTTACTGTAAATACTGTGATTCACAGTAAAATACTGGCAGCAGGGTTCCCAGGCATTTACCATATTTTTACAGGAACATTACTCTATTTCAAATTTACAGCATATTACTGTAATTGAATAATACAATAATTTACTGTAAATACTGTGATTTACAATAAAATACTGGCAGCAGAGTTCCCAGGCATTTACCGTATTTTTACAGGAACATTACTCTATTTCAAATTTACAGCATATTACTGTAATTGAATAATACAATAATTTACTGTAAATACTGCAATTTACAGTAAAATACTGGCAGCAGAGTTACCAGGCATTTACCATATTTTTACAGGAACACTACTGTATTTCAAATTTACAGCATATTACTGTAATTGAATAATACAATAATTTACTGTAAATACTGCAATTTACAGTAAAATACTGGCAGCAGGGTTCCCAGGCATTTACCGTATTTTTACAGGAACATTATTCTATTTCAAATTTACAGCATATTACTGTAATTGAGTAATACAATAATTTACTGTAAATACTGTGATTTACAATAAAATACTGTAGCTGACTTGCTGTATATTTACAGCAATTTTTTACAGTGTAGGATTCTGCTGATACCATGTGTCCATATTGGGACATAAAAGAAAATAGAAGGAAAGTCAGTAAATCCACATCTAGAAATTGGGCAGGAATTCCAAACATAAGAACGTATGCTATTAAAAAGTGCACCCTGGGTGTTTGCTACATTTTAGCCACATGCCCAGTACAATTCGTTATTTTCTTCTTTTTCTGATTCAGTGTTTTCAGTCTAATTATTTTTGTAAACTGTCCACTGGTGGCGCTGTTTAACCAAATCCACTCAAACTCTTAAGTTACGTACCTGATGAAAACTCACCTAAACACTGTTGTAAACTCTTGTAGGAGAATGTTATACAGGAAATACTGCCATGATGGAGGGTTAGATTTGCAGTTTTAAGAGTGATTTTTCACACTGAATATCTGTCAGTTACATAGGTCTCCATCCACGGAGGGCAAGCCATATTTCATACACCATGCACAAATCCTGGGAAAGATCTTACAGTCAAATGTGTAAATATTGACCCTTATCTCCGAGCACCAGTACTGTGCATTTGGTAAAGATTTCTGTTTTCAACAACAGGTAAAATGGGATCCTAGACTGGAACATCCCTCTGTTTAAAGCCCCCATGAACTGGCAGGCACTTCAAACACCAGCACAACTAAAAGCACATGTGTGCAATTGTGAATCAAGCCTTATGCTGTTGCAGAAAGATCTCATTGGGTCTTTATCGTTTTAAGCTGCAGACTTATTAGTTAGTTTTTGAATTCTTTGGTAACTACTGTACAACAGGTTGGTATTACAATGTAATAACTATGCAGTAATGTGAGTGAAGGTTTTTCATCCTTTGCAATGAAAACATCTGAAATAAAGAAGACGTAGTTTTATTTTCTGCCCCTGATTTAAATAACAAAACTTTAAATACTGTTTAAATATATATTCAACAAAGTTTTGAATGGCATCTGTTTTTCACAGCAACGTTTGGTTTAAATGTTTCCCTGAAGAGGTTTGATTTCAGGGGAAATTATGGATAAGCAGGTGTTCTAAAATGTTGCCAATATACTGTACATGTGCAAGACTCTCTCTCTCTCTCTCTCTCTCTCTGTGTGTGTGTGTGTGTGTGTGTTGTCTGTGGCACTGGTTGGTGGCAGCACAGTGGGGGACTCAGTGAGGGGTCTTTGGTGTTGAGCAAAGTGATGAAGCATGGTCTTTCTGTGTGTGTGTGTGTGTGTGTGTGTGTGTGTGTGTGTGTGTGTGTGTGTGTGACTTGACGGTCATAATTATTTCCCAATCTCCTATCTGCACTGGTTATACACTCCAAAGCACAAATAGGGTGGTCCTGTCACCAGCCATGGGAAAATTAATAACACACACACACACACACACACACACACACACACACACACACACACTTTTGTCATCACATAAACTTCTGTTTATTTCACAGGGACCTACTCCAACTTTAACCATAATCACATTAAGCCCAGGCTAACGCTAAGCCTAACCTTAACCATTAACACGTCTTTACTTTAAAACATTCTGATTTTCATCGCGGGCACGTGTGTGTTGTCCCCAGAAGAAGACAAGTCCCAACATTGTGAGTGTGTAAATAGATTTTTGTCCCATAACGTGATGTATGTCTGGACCACACACATCCTCAAAAGGAATTTTACTAGACACATACTGTTGCTGTCACACTCTTAATTATTTCCATATTTACAGGAACTCGCAAAATTCAGAGCCCACCCAGTAAATGGATATGAATGAAAAATACATACATCTACACACAATAATCAATGTTTTCATATTTTCTGTGTCCACTCTGTCTTCCTAAGTGCTTCCATGCTAAAAAAGAGAAAGAACTCTGTAGAGATATTTCAACACTTGGTTGGTTACATTTTTGCTTCTCACCATTTCAGAGATCCCAGTTACAAATGTGTACTCATCAGCACCCGTCATTAACCTCTCAGGTGTCCAATGTCAGGGCTTTACTGCAAATTTCATTCTGTCCCTAGCAGCTTCTTGAAAGCTTCACGTCCTTTCAGACCCATACACTGTCAGAAAAAAGGTCCGATACAGGTACATTAGTGTCAATGAAGGTACAAACACTGCAAATGTACAAAAGTGTTTAAAGTCCAGTTTACATTCTGTTCTCCAGAAGCAGAGGTGAATATTTGTAATCTTTCCTTGTAGAACTGTGTAAACCAAAACAACATAATACAACTCTGGGAGATGAAATTCATTCGTTATCTGCAACCGCTTCTCCGTTTCAGGGCCGCGATGGGTCCAGAGCCTACCTGGAATCACGGGTAGGAGTGCGGTGTGTTCTCCCTGTGTCTGCGTGGGTTTCCTCCGGGTGACTGTATGTGAGGAGTGTGGTGTGTTCTCCCTGTGTCTGCGTGGGTTTCCTCCGGGTGTCTGTCTGTAAGGAGTGTGGTGTGTTCTCCCTGTGTCTGCGTGGGTTTCCTCCGGGTGACTGTCTGTGAGGAGTGTGGTGTGTTCTCCCTGTGTCTGCATGGGTTTCCTCCGGGTGACTGTGAGGAGTGTGGTGTGTTCTCCCTGTGTCTGCGTGGGTTGCCTCTGAGTGCTCCGGTTTCCTCCCATGCTCCAAAAACACACGTTGGTAGGTGGATTGGAGACTCAAAAGTGTCCTTATGTGTGAGTGTATGTGTCGCCCTGTGAAGAACTGGTGCCCCCTCCAGGGTGTGTTCCTGCCTTGCGCCCAGTGATTGAACAGGATAAGCGGTTTCAAACAATGAATGAATGCTTTGAGATGGTAGCTCAGTTTACTCCTCTCTCTGACAGATGAATATTAAAATGCTGTGTATCTGAGCTGACAGTTGGGATGGTCTACTAGGTTTTGCATGGTTGTTAGGTGTCTCAGTTTCTCCATGACTTTTACCATTTATCTAACTCCTGTTTCCCACTTGGAAGTGTAGAATGTGTATAATGTGTTTGCACACTTGGGCCACGTCAACATTTTAAGTGGTCACCAGACCGCTCGGTCATGGTTTCTTTAGCGTACACGAACATATCAAATGATCTCAGAGCCCTGTATACGGACTGAAATAGGAACCAAACTCAGACCATCTCCTGAGGTGGTCTAGTTAGTTTATGGCTTCTGTTGTGGTCTTCTTGATTTGAGTATTGTAAAAACAAGACGGCCTTGGTTCACTTAACGCCTTGATTTACGGCCTCGAGCCTTGCCATGTAGACTGACAATCTTTCCCAAAAGACAAACCACACAGTCTGAAGAACGATGGCTGCATGTGGAACTGTGTAGTCTCAGGAAGATACAGCAGAGCTCAGCAGGAGTGCCGCATCAGAGTAACGAAACGAGACGAAAGTACATGAATACCAATGACAAAATCAGAGCAAGTGGTGGGACCCCTGAAATTAAGCATATGTGCCTCTCTGTCTCACACGTTTACACACACACACACACACACACACACAGAGACAAGATGTGTGGCCATCTCGCATACACAACCCATAATTCAGCGTGGCACAGCTGGGATCTGAGCTGAAGGAGCTGTGGTGCGAAATAGAAAGGGTCTGAGTCCACTTTACAGTCTGTTTACAATGTGAACACAAAGAGAAATAAGGTTTGCATCTGGTTCCCTTAAAAAATCTTAAAAATGATGGTTCTACGAGGGTTCTTTATGTAAGAAAATGGTTCTATATAGAAATCGTAACACTTAAAGAACATTGCGCATTATTAAAAGTTTATTTGCTTCATGAAGGTGTTCTTCAAAGTGACGGAGAATGTGCTGCAGATGATTCTATGTTTCACACTAAAATGGTTCTTTTATTGTAACAAGCTCGACATTGGAACAAAAGAAGAACCCTTTTTGGTGCTGTATAACCCTTCTCTAAAAGGTGCTATATAGAACCATCTAGAGCACGTTCTCCATCAATCTGAGGGTTCTATATAGAACCATTTTCTTCACTAAAGAGCCCTTGTAGAATGTTAAATGCTAATGTTGCTGTAAGCGGTCATAACGCATGAAAAGGAAAGTGATATATGATAAAGCTGGGGAAAATAACACTGACTGAGGCCAGTAATGAGCTTGATCTTTAATAACGCAGATGGGTGTGTGGCCTGATCTCAGGATGAGTAAGTACATACTTGACTGAAAAGCCATTGCCGTGATTCATACGCGCTGTATGAAAAGTATTTTCCCTTTGTGGATTTACGAGTTACACTGTGATGCAGGTCCAGCCTAAAAAACTGACCCTTGAGTCAAACCCTAACACTACCTTTAACCAATAGCCATAACTGAACTCATTTTAAACTGGTATTAACCCCTGCGCAATGCTACAGACCAATTGTAAACTGGTACCCAATCTCATAATGTTTAACTTTAAAACGAAGTGTGGTAAAGGTCCCATTCTGGTGTTTCAATGTAAGGACAGAAGTGCGGACCTTCTCGATCACTTTCCTTCTTCGCACTAACTGACTCCCTCCCCACAGACCACAAATTCTGTGTTTACATTTTTGCTGTTGCTGTTGTGGTTGTCATGCGAGCCCACTGGAAATGTGTTAGCTAACTCCAATTAAACCGCTGAAAGTGTCCAAACTCACAAACACATATAAGCATTGGGCAAACACTTTTGCCCGGACTGAGGCAATGCTTCAAGTCATCGGCCTCAAAGAGGAAAACACTGAGAAGATTTTAGCTTTTTCCCCTGCCTGTCCACCCTGTTTATGACCAGCTGTCATCTCTGTAATGTATTTAAACCGGCTCCACGGCTACTCAAAAGCACCCTCTGCCAGTTTCAGTACACACACATACACACACACATCGGTTCACATCTGTACCATGCTTAGGACGCCATTACGCTTCAATCGTTAAAAAGAGCATGAAATATTACATTAACCCAAATGTAGTCAATCAGCCGAGACGTGGCGTCTGGGGTTTGCCTCTATAGTTTTTGCACTGCAGCAAAGGGTTAATGTAGCTAGCAAGAAATGAAAGCTTCGTTTAGCAACAATACACATCTGGAAACAAATTATTAACCATTTGTGATGAATCGAGATGAAGTGTGTCCGCTCTAATACCTCCAGAGTACATTGATATCACTAGCGAAGCAATCTAGCGAAGTAAAGGCTCGTTTAATGTTATATTTTGTTTTTTAGCATGAGATAAAGTTCTCATACGTATCGTCACTGTCAAAAGAAGAAGATGCACCTCAATTTCTGTCCATTTTTACTTGACTACAATCACTCAAAATGACTTTTTGATTAAAACTAAATATTTTTACATTGACTTCCATTGAAAGTTAAGGATGTTTCTTTCTTCTCCTGAAAAGTAACTATTTTGGAGATTACATATATTTTTTTAGACATCGATCCTATGTTTTTTCAATCATTCTCATTACATTGTTCTTCATCAGGCGATACTGGCCCAAGCAACATTACTTTGAACTCTGTTTTCATGAGGCATTGGAATGGTTTAGAAACTTCACACTCAGTTTATTCCCACAACAATTAATCTATGTTCCAACCCAAATCCCAATTTCTCATGGTTTCCCATGTTCCACTGTATTAATACTTGGCCAACTGAATGCATTCAATCATCACTTGCCCTAACCACATTAAAGAGTTAGGCGATCTCAGATGGACTTGATTGCGTATAAGGGGTATCTGTGAGGTTCTGGAATAATAGCGCACACATGGCCTCTGAGGGCCAGCGTCTTGTTTTGGCGATCAACTACAGTTTGGTTCCTTGGTGTAAATATGCAATAAACCCAATGGTCGTCAAATTTCCTGTGCGCTTATTTTTAAAGTTCTTAAGTTCCAGTTCACGACACGTGAGGGGTGTGTCGGGCGTATGGCATCATCACCAGCTGCAGGAAGGTTCTCAGAAGTGCAACGATCTTGCACTCTAGACGAGATACAGACACACAGACCCAACCCCGGCCATCGCCGGCGGAGAGGACTGAAAACATAAATATTAGGCGGGAAGCGAACACATGGCCAAAGCAAGCACATCCCTCCACCAGAAAACGGACCACCTCTCCGACCACACTCGGCAAAGCAGGATATATTATGTTTGCTCTGAACTCCCTT